>NC_022023.1:21864829-21873060 GCF_000317375.1 Microtus ochrogaster
CTCACTTCCTCTTCCTCCCACCATTCTGCTCTGTTTACTCCTCCCATCTATGTTTTAACCTATCAGGGCAAGCAGCTTCTTTATTTAATTAACCAATGACCTTCCTCCATCAGCCTTCCTGTATGACAAAGTGGGGATCTATTCTGCAGGATTGTTCTGTGTAAGTAAACCAAGACTTTGGGGGTGAATCTAAAGAGTAGACATGCTACAAAATGTCAGCTAGACAAGCTCACGAAACATCCTAGACTGTAGAGGAACAATGATCACTGTACTTTATTATTGGAAAAACTGTAAACGTCTAATAAAAAGGCTCGATTATGGACAGTCTTACGTCAAGATTTAAACAAACGTCCAACCATAAATTTTTCGGTTTAGTTTGAACTCCCCCATTTCCCTGTCAATATAGTTTCCTGTTTGTTTCCTTGAAAACCCATTTAGAGTATTTTAAACAATATTTGACACACTTCCCTCCAATTTGAAAGGAAAGAACTTGCATGCATCATGAAATTGCTGAGAAGACTCAAGACTGGCTATTGACCACTTTGAAAGATGATATTTAACAGTAGGAAACCAATGAAGGTATGTGTTCTTAACTATGGGCATCCAAGCCAACAGTTGAAGTCCCACTTCCTCACTGCGCCAACAGGGCAGCAACAGGGTAGCCCAGTGAATAGGATTCTTTGAACCCTTTCACAATGAGGAGCTGTCAAGGGTGACAAGTAGGTCCATGCCAGCACTGTCCCGGGCATGGGACATCTTTCCAATCTCTCATGAGTGAGATGTGGATTATAGAACATGTCAGATGTCCAGACGCTTCCCCTCTAGGGCACAATGTCATTTTCTGCTTTTCCCAATGTCCTACCAGAATGCCTATGCAAGGAAAATAAAATTTATACCCACACAGCCCTAAGATGCTGACATTCCATGTTTACAGGGATTGTTTGCTCAGAAAATTAATCAGTTACGGTTTTAAACTTTAATTAAAGAATGTTTTCCGGTGTTACAGCAAAACAGACAAAAGCCCATAAAATGTATATTTGACTGCTGTTGTGTGTTGTTTTTGGATCGTGGCACAGTCTTGAGATCAATCATGCATGATATTTTTGTGAACTTTTCTTTTAACGGAACAACCTTCACATAAATTAGGTTCATTAAAAAATATCCATCAAAATAAAAGCCATTCTGAGAAACTGCTGGCTGGAATTTCCTTTTTCTATCTCATCAGCAACAAAATACTTTGTACTCATTCTGTAAATAATAATCCAGAGAGAAGTGAGCCGGCACTCCAGTGTGCAATAGGAATACCCGTGAACCACAAGTAACTTCATAGGGAGTCACACATTTTGCTCACATTGTGGTCAAGATAGAATTGCTGGTTCAGTGGTCATGGGCATGCTGGAAATATTTTGGATCCAGATGGCGATACATGCTCAACATATTTTTAAGTTTTCTCTTGTGTTTTTACATTTTTTTCTTATTTATTTTATTTGATTCTTAATTATAAAATAAATGTTATTCTTGGATAAAAGTAAGAAGGGAAGCACACATATTAAATGTTTTTACTAATTGTCTTAAGAAACAGACGATTATTAGCATGACAGGAATCTCAAATTTTGCAAGACATCTACCAGGCGTATTTGTATGTGTATTATTATAAATATCTTAGAAGATGCCAAACAGGGCATCAAATGTTTATGAATCTTGCCCTCTGAGGATGCAAAGTGAATTTGTAAAAACCTCTGAGAAAAATAGCAAGAAGATAATCTTTCTGTTTCTTAATTTTGTTTTTCTCTGAGGAGAGTTGAAAAGTACATTAACCTATGAGTCTAGAGATGAGCATTCAATATCTCAAATTAAAAGAATACATGGAATTATTATAACAAATTAAAATATTTTATAAATAGAATATAAAAAATTTGCAATATTTCAAAGTCAGATAGTTTGAAGTAGCATATTTACAACTTCAAAACAAAGATAAATTACTGTAAGTTTTTATTTAAAATATAATTAGTACCTTTACTTTTTTCAGAATATAATGAAGATCTGTCAATATTTTTACATACACTAAATCTTCATTCTTTTGAGCAGCAACTTAGGCTACAACATATTACCCAGAAAAATCTGATGTTTCCCTAGAATTCTAAAATGGTGACTTTCTGTCAATCATTAAGAACATAAGAGTTCAAACATATTTGATGTGTTTGTATTTATTGCATTTTTGTGGTGATTCTCATTATTTCCTGACCTTTTGCAAACATTTTAAAGCAAATATACTCCTCACATTCAAAGATCTAGCACTTTAATCTAACCTCTTATGTTTCCTTTTTTTCTTTTTTCATACTGAGAACTGGGTTCTCTAGGTCACCATGCATAACAGTATTAAAACACCCTTTGTTTTCTTTATTCAAAATTTCTCTTAGGCCTGTCTCAGAATAGCAATAAATGCCTCTGCGTGGACCATGTAGTGATGTAAAGCAATCAGGTTCTTCAGTGTAAATGAACTTTTGAACAGACCAATGAGAAACAAGGACAGAAAGAGCTGATGCTAAAAGGATGTCAGCTGCTTTTACTGATCAATCTGTAGGAGGTCAGAATCCTTAAGGTGAGAAAAGACATACATTCAAACCCCTGATCTGAGGTGTGTGTATGTGTGCAGACACACTCAGGGAATGGATCTGGGTGGCGCTATTATCATGACTTTCTTGTGAGAGTGGTGTGTCTATTGATGCTGATTATATTATTGAAAAGAATTAAATATATATATATATAAGCTAACCATTGACCTATAATTTAAATGTGTTGACTCAACAGTTTTAAGCAATGTAATTATGTCTGAGTTCTCCAATCAGAGAGAAAAACATTCTAGAAAAACATCCCACTCCTCAGAAGACTGTGGCAGAACCATAAGGACTTAGATAAAGTGGGTTCTCACTCCGTGGATCAGTTTTTTCTGCTTTAGGTTGCTGAAGATGTGGCTGGGTAGACAATGGCAGAATGGACACATATAATTTGTTTTGCATAGGACACTAAAATAATTATTGTTTGCGATTTGATTAAGAAAATCAACTATTTGGTGTAAGAGTACTAAATAAATAAATTAAACATTTTGAAGTGCTGGCTATGTTCCTACTTATTAGAAATCCCAGTTATTAAAAGCACTGAATCAAAGTAACCATTGGAAGTATAAAAGTTCTTGACTGTGAAGGAATAAAATCTTTAGGCCTCATGTGAGTTCTCTAACTGATCCTTTCTCAATTCTACTCTCCAAAATAATTTAAGTCCAAGCTTCTTCTTGGACTCCCACCAGATTAGAATCTTCTGTGTGCTCATACAAGGGCCTAACTTGTATTATGTTTTCATTAATGGTAATTTTATTAATCCATACGTAACTATAAATTCATAATAAATGATGAGATCATGTGTTATTTTATGTAACATGTTGAATGTCCACAGGTGATGGAATGAACCATGGGAAGCAATGTCGAGATATTATTGGACAGCTGGGACAAACTGAAATTTCTCATTTCTGTTCCAACACACTCATCATTTTAGGCTAGAAGTTTTGAGTATTAATACACGGATTGCCTCTATCCCAGTTCAGTCCTCAGCATGGCATATAATCACAGAAGGGAAGCATTGATGGCACAGCATGCAGGGGGCTGAGTCTTAGCTGTATGACCCAGAAAATAAGCTTTTTATCCTGCTGGTGACTATCTAGAGGATCCATGTATCTGATTGCAAAAATACAGGAGATGGCGTTTCATGAAACATCTTACAAAACTTTCAAAAATGAACATACCTGCCAAGTCAAATCCTTCATGGTTGCTTGATAATCACAAGGAGTTACTTAGCCTGGAAATAAAACCATGGGAGGAATTTTGAAGCCCCGCCTTTAAAAAAGCATGTCATGTGTTCGTCATGACTTGAAAGTGATATTGAGTAAGCCATAAATAAATGTTAGGTAGAGGGCTGGGAAGATTGCGAAGTGGGTACAGTGCTTGCCACACATGTATAAGGGCTTGAAGCAAGAGCTCTAGAGCTCACATAGAGTCAGAAGTATTAGCACACATCTGTAACCCATGGGAAACAGAAAGAGAAAAGGAATGCTTAGCATGTTGCCGACCAGGTAACTTGATGTACACAACAGTGAATAAGAGACCCTGTCTGACTGATCAGCAGGGTTTCTTCTGACTTCTACACCAAGGTTGTGACACTCATATATCCACAGAGAGACACGTACCAGGAACAGGCATGTGTACACACACAGATATACAGACACACACACATACATACACATAAAGAGAGAGAGAGAGAGAGAGAGAGAGAGAGAGAGAGAGAGAGAGAGAGAGCGCAGGATAGCATGCTTTCCCGTGATTTTGTTACTGCAACATTCAGCTCTTCTTCCCCTCTTTCTCACCTGCTTGCCATTGTGCTCATCCTCTGAGCCTTTGGTTCGTGTGATAAAAGATAAGCCCAGAGAATTTGGGTTTCCCAAATAAGATTTATACAATTCTGATAGTTCTGCTTCTTCTACTTCTCTTACTGGTCTTTACACAGTGCAGATAATGCATAAAAATAACAATAAGGAGAGCATTGGGACACAGGCCATATTATTACCTGTCTCTAGTCCAGTGGTTTTCATAGCCATTTCCTCACTCTCCTGAAATGCTAGCCTTGAGGATAGAAATGTCACCTTTAGAAATATCTCAAGGATCTAAACTAAATTCACTTTGAGACTTTATGATTGGACAGGCAAAAGCTTGTCAAGTCCTCAATTAAAGATGAAATATCGTCTCCCTTTTCTTTCTTAAATGTCTTTGAAATCATTTCATGGACATGCAAAATAGTTGGTTGGTATTTTGGGGAGTATTCATGGAAGTAATTGAGCGCACTGCTTAAGAGTATTTTTTGTGCTAATTAAATATTCCAAACTTCTATCAAGATTATTGTCACCTATTTAATGGCTCATTGAGTTTACAATCTATGCAAGTTCTCTTTCATCAGTGGAGTTACGACATTCATTCTAGAAATGACAAATTAGGGAGCAGGCTAAAAAGATAAAGTACCTTCAGTAGAGGAGCCACATTTCAAACTTTGACAGGGATGATTCAGTCCTTGGGTAAAATATATAATCTGATCATTTTAGAGTGTTCGTTTCTTCCAAACAGTCCACTTATACCTTTATCCATAGGCTAAGGTTTGGGGAATGGTGTGAAAAGATGGTTATGTGCATATCAATAAATATATGTCGGAAACCAATTACTCCTAATATTATTGGATAACCTCATCTTTTGGTAGAGACTCTGACTGTAGGTATTTAAGGGGATTGGAACCTTGGTGATAATTTTTTTTTAAATTTATTAAGGAAATAAATAAAGAAATAAAGGGTACATTGATTAAAACATCTCACATAGATTAAAACATCTCTATCATGAAGAAGAACAAGTTTGCCTTAGGAGCTGAGACTCAGCATTGAGAACTCACACATTTGTATTAAAAAAAATAATGATTTAGTAATGGCTGTGCACTAGGAAATACATTAGACTAAAGGTGGACATTGGAAAATACTCTGGAAATGATAAGAATTTGGGAAGGAAGATATAATTGTTTTTAATTTCCATTGCTGGGAACTAAAGATTGGGTTTCAAGTATGATAATGATGATTCAGGCCCTTGAGTGATTATCTATTGATTAATTTTGTTATTTGTCAATTTCATACGTGTGTTTAATGCATTCAAATTACTCCTTCTTGGGCCTCGCCCTCCTATCCCTATCCAAATTCCTATCCTTACCAGAACCTTTTCCAGATTCATAACTTCTGATTTTGTTTTGAGACCCATTTAGTTTAACCAGGGCCAATATAACATAGGGAACTATATTGTTTATAGCATAAATGGGAAGATGGGCAACAGCACATATAGAAATCCATATCTAATTGTGACACTTGAGATGTGGTATAAGGGAAAGAGAGACATCATAGTATGAGGGGAGAATAGTGTGCAGTGAATGTTAAAGATTATATACATACATATATATATATATATATATATATATATATATATTCAGGGCAGAATAAATGAAAATAAGGTCTGACTCAGGCAGAGGTTTAAGCAAAGCTTTAAGCACAGAAGCTGCTTTTACAGTGATTCTAAAGAGGAAAGACACTGGTATCTGAAGGGTCTGAAAAGCCCAGGCTGACTAAGTGTTACCAGTAAAGGAAAGGATGCTCCAAGTTTAGTGAGAGACTAAGATCCCGACTGTTCATCAAAGCTGCATAGACAACCATAGTCAAAAAAGTTTAGGTTTCCTTTAAAGTACTGAAGACAGTTGCAAGAAACCAATATCACTGCAGGAAACAGGGTAATGTGGCCTTGGTAATAATTAAAGGGAGAGAAATCAGTAGCTTGGACTTGGTGGCAACAGCATAGACAAAGGCAACTAGAAAAATGTGTGATCTGGAGTTCCGGGGAGGGACAATAGGAATAGATAATGCGAGGGGTTAGGACATTGTCAGACTGGTGAATAGTGATGTTACTGCAGCTTCAGAGATGATGAAGGGAGATACAGGAGGACATTTGGGCTTTGCTTACCTTCATGCTTTGTGGATGGAGTGGTTAAGATGTTAAGAAGTTGTCAAATCTGCAGATCAGAAGTAACCCTAAACGGTTTTAGAACTGGTGTTCTTTGAAACACAAAAGGAGTCGACATATTCACAGAGAACCTTCAGGGAAAGAAAAAAAAGCAGTGAAGAATAAGCCTGAGAGGTATAAGCTTTCCAGGATAGAGGGGATGAAGTTGTGGAAAGTGAGAAAGTCCGCAGCCCGAGCAGAGGACAGAGAATCTATGTCAGTTACATGTCAAAGGAACAAAGGGAATCTAAAGGCACCAGCCAAATAGCTAGTCTTCCTAAGAAAGGTGATATTCTTTTTTCTAATAGGAGGTAAAAAGTTATGATCAAAGACTGAAGTACGACTATAGATTTATGAAATTCGTAATTTCTATTGTCTTAATATAATAATGGACAGGAACCTCAGATCAGAAAAACAGAAAAGAATGGGAGAATGGGGGAGTGAGAACTGGAAAGGGAATGGATTCCTGACAGAGAGAAGACAAGCTAAATAAAATGAAGAGTGATGTGAGAAAGGTAGTTTTACCAGAAAAAAAAAGTTAAAAAAAAAAATCGGTCATCAGTATAGCTTTATTGTAGTCTGCATAATGCTTTCTGGTTTGCAGCTCTGTAGTTTGTATCCAGGATTTATTCTAATCCTCAGTAAATTGTAATTTTGACTGAGCTTTAGTGTGATTCACTATAGCATGTGGAGTACAGGAGCCAAGATAGCTACCCAGCAAAAGTAACTCTTGCTGGTTGACCGGGAGAATGAGAAATCTACCAAGTTTTCAGACACTACCTTCTGTGCCTGCTTCTGCCCATTCCTCCTTAGTGTTTGGATCCTCTTTAGACTTAAACAGTAGTATAGTGATCTAGATACATGAATTTTTAGTAGTGTTAAATTCTTGGACACTATGATTAAAGATAAAAATGACAAGTTGTTTCTAGATACTAACCCTATGTTTCTATTAATACAACCCATTCAGATTTAGCCCTCAGACAAGGCTCTACACTGACTGAAGACATGCAGGGGCTCCTACATTTAGAATGACATGAACAGCGGAGGCAGTTGAATGACCAATTTATTTGATTTTGTCCCAGAAACTTGACTGGCTATTGGACTGAACTGACCAGAAAGCCCTGTCATGCAAACACAAGTCACCTTTTCCTAGAGCGGCCAAGCTTGCCTTGGAAGCCCTTATTAACTCTTTCAGGTCATAAGGGAACTTTCACAACAGAACTGGTAACATGTTTTAAACCATCTTCATACAAAGAAGAAATTCAATCAGACGAACAGTCCTAGCGAGCCTGCTCTCCCCATTGCTAGTGTTGGGATTGCAGGCGTCTGTTACACACATTTTTGACTTGGATACTGGTGTTAGGTAATGGTCCTCACTTCATAATCAGAGTAGCAGAAGTGAAGACCTTTATTCCAATTTATTTATTATTTTTTCCAAATCTTGCAAAGTCAGGTGTCAGCCCAGAGAAAAGGCAAAAGTGGCTGGTCCACGGATATGGCACAAAGAAGCAATTTTTATGAACACACACACACACACACATACACACACACACACACACACACACATACACACACACACACACACACACACACACACACACA
>NC_022023.1:21873160-21904595 GCF_000317375.1 Microtus ochrogaster
CACACACACACACACACACACACACACACACACACACACACACTATTCTTCTCTCCTTTCCCCTTAGACTAGTCCTTCAGAGAGTTAGCATATCTCCTGCTTACCTAGCAAGGTCCCCAGCCCAAATTCCCCCTTTTCCTAGGGCTTGAGATTGTCCCTCTTTCTTGATAGGTGGCTCAGCCATAGAGACGAACATCTGTAGCTTTTCAGCCATGAGATAAACCAAAAGTTGCCCTGACAAGAAGGTGTCAGTTGCTAGCTAGGGAAATTAGAGGCCTAGGGCCTTCTGCTCCTCTGTGATGTTGAGATAAACGTACCTCATACAGAACACAGAACATAAGGAATTATTTCTTACATGGGGATTGAACCCAGGTCCGCATGCTTATATAGTAAGCGCGCTAGGGATTGAACCCTTATCCCAGCCCTACCTTTTTATATATTTGCATACTATTTCTTTTATTCATCACTTTTTTTTCTCTTCAGGCCTCTATAGGTTACTGGAAAATATGCCAATGCCTCAAAACCCAATACATTCTGCTTTCAGTTTCCAGTGAATCCATATCAAAAACCAAGAAGAAAACAAGAGGAAGTGTTACCTACGACACATTTGTAAAGGATTCGTGGAACTCATTTCAGCTGCATAATGTGTTGATTTCGTGATGCTTCTTCAGAACGTGAATGCTGTTGAGTTTTAAGAGCCATGGATTCCTGCAGGATGCCTTCATTACTCAGACCTTGTCAAATGCACCAATACAAACCAGAGATGCAGATTCTCCAGTGACGAACAGGAAGAAAAGCAGTAAAGAGAAACAAAAATGGTAGTTAATTTTTGATCAGTCAGCTGATCGAAATCAGTTGCATGAGATTTCGGTGGGAAGAGTGTTGAGGTTGGTAAATGGTCTCGGAAGTCCTGTAAACCATCACTCTGAATGCACAAACTACAAATCAGTCCTTGAGTATTTGGATTCAACTTCTGGTACAGAGTGAAGACACAGAGCATTTCCCAAGATCAGTTAACTTTACAGATTGTACAACCAAAAAATGGTGGTGGGGGGGGGGAGTGATGGAAGGAGGGAGGGAGCAAGGGAGGAAAGAAGAAGGAAAAAGAAAAAAGATAAAAAAAGGAGAACCTACAAGTTCAAATTTTTAGCATGCAGAATACAAATATGGTGATCTCTAAGACAAAATTCCTAGAAAGTCCTTCTGGTTTTGCTTGTTTCTGCTTTCAGTTTAGACGCTTGCTTGCACATCACGGGCTGGGACTGATGGGAGCAATCTTTGCTGACTCATCACATTCGATTACAAATGTTTTTGTTTACCAACCTGTTAGCGGCTCAAATGGGAACAAAGAGGCTTACCCCTGAAATAAAAGTCATTTACGTTCTGAGAGTCTCACTCAAAAGAAATGCAAAGTGCCAGTTGAAATGATGTCAACGAGGGGGGGAAAGAAAGTAAAACTGCTGAAAATAATGTTTTGGAAAGTTTTGAAGAAGTGGCCACAGCCTCGTGAGAACATGGTGAACCGTGACCATGCACGGAAGTGTAGTCACCTCTCCTCAGACTCCAATCAGGCTGCCTTTGTTCTGTGGCTTCTATTTTAAGGAGCAGTTCCTCTGTGATACCTGCGCACATCCTTCTATTCATATGCTAATTGTATCAAAGCTGTTATTCTTTCTTCCCCACAATCCGCTCTCAAAGTAATAATGACATTTATGAAGGACTGTCTAGAGAGGTGAGTGTCTTGGACATTGAAAGTCCCTAGGGGTGTACCAAGCCCCAGGGTGGCCATCATGAAGGAGAAACTCGCGCTTGCCCTTCCCTCCGGGATCCACTGGAACATTAAGGGGTTGTCACAAGAGCCCTTATGGGCTTTAGCCATTTCCACTGATATGACATTTGGATGTCAATGGCAGTTTTATGACTCTCTTTACAGCTGTGATCTGAACAGAGATGTGGAGACGATCCCACTGCCCCTCAGGAGAAGGGAACTTGTCTCTCAGTCGGAGGGGGCAAGAAACCACACACCTCTGTCCTCTTCTTGGCTCAGCTAAGCACCTGCTAGATGGCATGGAGGAAGTTGCATACCATTACACAGGCCTCCCTTTTTCTCTGCATACAGATTAATTGCCTATGGCAAATGTTGCGTGCAGATTTCAAGGGCAATTGAGTCCTGTGTGCTTCCAAACGTGCATCTCTTTTTCTTTCTTCTTTTCTCCCCCTCTCTTTCTCTGTCTCTCTGTGTGTGTCTCTCTCTCTCTGAATCTTTCCCTCCCTCCTCCTCCCTCTCTCTCTCAAAGGTTAAGATTTGTCAATTTTTTTTTGTGCAATTGAGTCATGCATACAGCAAGCCTTAAGTGGGGCAGCTCAACTACCCTTCAAACCCATCAATTATAAATATATCCTTGATATCCGATGTCTTTAGGGAGTAGCCAGACTGCTTTGATGGAGTTGTTTTATGTGATTCTCTTTCCTGTTTTTACAAGGGTACTGTGGTTATTAGTTTAACCAAACAGGACATTTCGTTCCTATATGCCTTATTTTCTCACCATGTTAAAACGTAAGGAAATAAAGCATATTTATGACTGTCTTAAGCAGTTAAGTTTGGGAAGAACGGAGCTACAATTTCAAACACATAAATACCAAAGATCTCCACTTCTTATTCATAATGTGCCCCCAAAATGTTTTCGCCACTTAAAAATGATAGCTTGTAAATACATTTATTAACGAAATCAAGCGTTAGGGTCCCCATTTCCTCCTCATCCCTCCTCTCACCCAACCCCGGGGTGAACTTCTCTGTGGAGATTGTTGCCTGGGATCAAAAAACTGCAGCTTTGAGTGACAGCATTGTTACTAAAAACTGTGATTTGGAGAAAAGCTGTTTTCTCAGACACACGGGGGTTTCTGACCTCTGCAAAAGAGGACAGAATAAACAAACTTATGTTGTGGGATTGAGTAGGGCTAAATGAGATGAGATGGTGAAATACAGACACCAGGATCTCAACAAACACGTACTAGTCCTTAGGACCATCTGGCGCCATACTGCGTAGATACTAGAAGATGTCAAGGAAGTCTAGGCTTGTCTATAACACCAGGCTGGCCAATCAAAAAGGACAGAAAACATAATTTAGATTTTCAACCTCAGACTGAATAGATGCAGCCTGGGTTTGTGGCTGTCTCTGCCTGGTGGATCTGGAGGTGGCAGAGATGCCCTCACCCTTCATTAGCCCAGGGTGGAGGGAGGAGTTTCTTCTATTTCCTTATCTACCTCATCTCAATCTGTCTTCAGGTCTTCCCCATTAATGTTCTTTCTATGTTTTGCATGGTGTACAATTTAATAAGTGATGTTAAAAATGATAAAGCCACCAACTACAATTTCTGTTTGAAGCCGGTGATCCGGTGCCGGGAAAGCACCCAGCAGACTGGAGTTCATTCTGCTTGCAAGGGCTTTGCCTTCGCATATTTTACTGTCAGTTGCTTGACATTTTTGTCAGCTTAGGACTGGAGGGCATAGGTGCTGGCGGCAGGTCCTACCACATTTTTTTTTTTCTCCATTCCATTTTCAGAGACTGTGAATAAAAAATGAAATAAAGCCAGGGCTGGAGAGTCGGGGTTGAGGAAGAATTGGGGAAGCAAGGTGATGGTATAGCTTGTGAGGGTCAAGATCCTTGTGGGTCAAGGTTAGAGAAACCAGACACACTGACTTTTCTCTGGCAGCTGGCACCCTGGAAAGGACTAGAAGCTGCAACCCGTCCCCCAACCTGTTCGGGAGACACAAAGCTTCCAGACTTAAGATTTCGTTCTTGTCATTTCCTCATTGTGCAAGGAAATTCGAAGGCAAATATTTGGATCGGCTGCTCGAGGAAGTGATCTTTCCTTTTCAATGTTCGTTCACCCTCTAAAGAGGAATTGTGGTTACCCTGAAGCCAAGATCTCTGCGCCAAATGCCAGTTGTTTTCCCAACAACTGTTCCTGTGCCTCAACTCCCCAGATGGTTTGCCCTTTACACTTGAGCCCTTTTCTTTTTCTTCAAATTCTGAAAAACGTGGATAGACATACACCTAACCCATCCTTCCAGAAGCAGTGACGTTGGAAGCAGCTTTTATTGCCATCTTCTATCATTTACAAACACATAAAACAAAATTGTGGATGGTATTTTACATTCCTCCTACACAATCTGTCCCTGACTTTCATGTGACCTGTGTCCAATTTTTCCCTCTTCCTCCCCTTTCCCTTAGATGTGTCCCTTTCCCCTTATAATCAGTCCTCTTTCTAGCTCTCTGACCAACACAAATATAGACAGAAAGACATTCAGACGGACAGAAGACACACATACACACACAAGATGACCTATGGAAATGGGATTCTTACCAGGTTGTACGTGTTTTCCTTGTGAGGATTAATCATTAATAAAATTCACAAATGAAATGTTTCGTATGGCACCCTTATACCCTCGAAAAGATGGAGGACAAGGGTCAGCGTGGTTTTCCTAGGCAGAGGACTCAAAGTGGGATGTATTCCTTTGGAAATCTGCAAGTCCTCTCATTCCACTTGAATTTTTTTTATCATATTCTAATTTTAAGCTCAACATAAAATTGTGATAGCCTTGAAATTTGTTTTGGCCTTGCAGAATTTTTTTTTCCAAAAACCACAAATGTACAAATGGGGCCAATTCTTTGAAATCTATCTAGACTATCATGAAGATACTCACTAGGTAAACTTCTTTTCCATTGCTAGAGAGCTTTCTAGAATCCACTGCTGTTAGCAATGCAAAATCGTTTTCTCATCGGCATCTATTCAAAGCATCTAAAAAAAATTTACAATCAAATTTGCTATAGGGAAGAGAGTGCTGAATTTAATCTTGTCTGCAAATTATGCTTTGTGCTATACAGCCTGAGATACAGGAGGCTTCATAATGGCCGTCTTAAGTGGGAGAATATTTTAGTCTTCTTGAGGAGCTGCCTCATATGCCCTACGAATATAAATAAATGGAGTTATTAGCTAGTTATTGATTCTAGAGATGTCTAAGCTTAGATGAACATCTCTGGGGAAGCACAGCCCTCTTCCCCTTTTCCTGGAGCAGGCTGGGAGGAGAGTAGTACAGAAATCTACTTATTTAAAGGTTCTCTATGCAGTGGAATATTAATTAAAGATGTGTTACATTCTTTCATGCTGTGGAATATTTGCTTAATGATACAAAGATGTGTTGTGTTCTTTCATGCTGCATTTGTTTAACTCTGTGAAGCTGTGTTACTTTGCCTGCCTAAACCACCTGGTTGGTCCAATAAAGAACTGAACGACCAATAACAAGGCAGGAGAAAGGATAGGTGGGGCGGGTAGGCAGAGAGAATAAATAGGAAGAGATAAAGAGAACAGGGAAGAGTGAGAAAAGGAGAAGGAAAGGAGGATGTCAGGGGCCAGCAACCAGAAACACAGCCAGCCATGGAGTAAGAAATAAAGAACAGTATATAGAATAGAGAAGGGGAAAAAAAAGCCCAGAGACAAAAGGTAGATGGGAAAATTTAAGTTAAGAAATGCTGGCTATATAAAAGCAAAGCTAAGACCAGGCATTTATAACTAAGAATAAATCTCCATGTGATTATTTGGGAGTTGGAAGGTATGCCCAACAAAGAGAAAGGAGTAAAACAAAAAATAAACCAACACCAGGTCTAAGGTTTTCTAAGGACACTGGCAAGCCCTTACCTCCTCTGTTCTTGATTCTTATTTCTTAACACTAGAAATCTCGGTCCTCAAAGGGCTCATTGGCTTTAACAAACTCTTGAGTCTGCAACTCCTCCCCCAACTTTTCCTTTTGGCTTTGACTTTTTGACCATGTTAAAATATGTTTTAGTTTTGATTTTATAAAAATGGAGAAATAAACATACAGTTCATGGATTTTATAGACAGATGGCTTAGATGGAGTTTGTTTAGATGCTGCTTAAAAAATACCACTTTGTTGTAATGGACTCACAAAAAAAAAAGTCACCTAGATTAAGGGAATAATCAAACAGGAGCCAGTCTGAAACTACATGTCTCAAGGAACTGCTATACAGGTAAAACAGCCATTCTGATGCTACAGAGCTTTCCTTAGAGATTTACCATTTTAGTACCAACAAATTTTTTGCACCTGTCCAGCACACACACACACACACACACACACACACACACACACACACACACCCCTATGACAGAGTTGAAACTAGAAAAACAATTAGCTTTGTAGCCACTTCTGAGACTTATGTCCTTTTGCCTGCATTCCATCCTTCCTCATCACTTAGTATTACCCTTCTTTCATTCCTTTCTAAATCTCTTAGTTTGCCCACGCTCATATCTGTTTACATGTGAATGCATACATATTATAGGTAGGAACTGAATATAAGAGAGAACAGGCACGTTCTTCTTTTCTGAGTTTGTGTGACCTAACTTAATATCGTATGTTATATATTATATTATAATCCCTCCATTTTCATACAAATTTCATAATGTTAATTTTCTTCCTAACAGAGCAATATTCTTACTCTGTGATACTTTATGAAATGCAAAGAAAAACAGCCCTGTGAAGGACCATAGCTATTCTAGAAACAGAGACTTAACCAGAACTATCAAAGAGAAGACCAGGACTCTAGGGGTATAGATGCCACAAGAGGGCTTCCTACCCAAGTTCAGTGTTATCTGAGAGTGAGTACAGAAGTGGAAAAAATTAATCCACAGTTACATAACTTGAAAAGGATAGATCCTGTGAAAAATATGGGAGAAGGGCAATGTTTAAGACTCTAAAAATTGCATTTCAGGTGAGGAGAAAGAATGCACAGTTAAGTTGAATGTAGCTCAGTAGTGCAAGGAGAAAATTGTCAAGGCAGGCAAGGGAATCATGTTTTAGCCTTTTCTGTGACACAGAAAATGATATGGCTCTACCATGTCTACTCTTGATACTGTGGACATATGGTTTTTTTTTGTTTGTTTGTTTTTAATGTAAGTACTGTGAGGTGACATCCCATGGACTTCTCACTTCTGTGGACTTTCACAAGCAAGTTAACAAAAATTTCTGAAACTAGCTTGGAAGAATTCTGCTCACAGAGGTTAGCTCTGGTCTCATGATTTCTTTTCTCCCTTAACGTTAACAATCTCTTTTTATAGCATGTTTATAAGGTGTAAGGGGGAACAGAGCTGGTTGTAAACACCTCCAGGTAGGAATGTCTAGTCTACAAGAGTCGTTTTTAAAAATTACATGTATTAGTGTGTGTCTGCATGTATGTGCTTATAAATCTATATGTATACATGTGCTATTGTTGCATATGAGTGGAGAGCAGAAGACAGTTGCTAGGAGTCAGCTCTTTCCTTCTAGCATCTGGATCTTTCTGATCCTCTAACTTGGTATCCGTTTCCTTTTCCTACCAAACCATCTGGCGGGCCATAAAAGGTTTATTCTTAATCCTAAAAGCCATTGGAGATCAGAGTCAATACCGAAGTGGTAAGGATACTTTCAAGTGCTAAAAGGGAAGGTGAAGCCAACTGGAATGATGTGAACTTGTCTGGCCTGCAAGATCTGCCACGGGAGAGAAGATGTGGGCTACTGAAGGTGGAAGACACTGATAGCATAAGCCTTCGACACCCCATTAGCTGTGAGACTCCTTCAGGCAGGTGTCTTCTGAAGTAGGAAGAGATACCAAAGCATGGCAAGTCGGTCATCGATCTTCTTCTTGTAGCTATAATTGAGAGATAGGAAGTTTGTGGTGTCCTCTCCTGTCTTTCCTAATGAGGTTAGAATTCAGTGTTCAAGGAGAGAAAACACAGAAAAGCTTATCTTGAAACCTTTAGCACTAATGAAACAGTGGAGGTTGGGGGGGTCAGGAGTTTGTTAATCCCTCTCATGCATGTCAGCAATTTTGCTATATGTTTTTTATGCCTATGTATGCATTCACTGAAAAAAATGTAGAAAACATGTAAGACATGTGCTTTTGGGGATTGGTGACAGTGTTTACATGCTACATATAGAAATAAAATTTTAAAAGACAATGTGTTTGGCTGCTTCAGTACATAATGGAGACCGCCTTCATTTTCTGGATGCCCAGACCTAAATAATCACACAGAAACTATATTAATTACAACACTGTTTGGCCAATAGCATAGTTTTATTTCTAGCTAGCTCTTACTTACATCTTGAATTAACACCTTTCTATTAATCTATATATCACCACAAGGCTGTGACCTACCAGTAAGATTCCAATGTCTTTCTCCTTTGGCAGCTACATGGTGAATGCCTATTTCCACCTTCTTTCTCCCTGTATTCAGCTTATTTTTGCTGTCCAGCCCTATTCTGCCCTGCCATAGGTCAAAGCAGATTCTTTATTAACCAATGGTAATATAACATGCTCACAGCATACAGAGGAGAATCCCATATCATCAGTAATAAATACTTCTATGCATAATCAATTAAATATAACACTCTTTTAAAATGTGATGCTGTGTATAATTGTGTTTAAATGGCATTTTTATCATGCGGTACCTCATATATTTGGGGTTCAGGGTAGAAGACCTGTAGGTGGAGGCTGCTCATTTGTTCCCAACCACCCAGATCCAAAATATTTACACAGAAAATATATTAATTAAAACACTGCTTGACCAATAGCTTAGGCTTCTTATTAACTAACTCTTACATCTTAAATTAACCCATTTCTATTAATCTATGGATCGCCACGAGGTTGTGGCCTTACTACCAGTAAGGTTCTGGCTAGTGGCTTGTATCTTTCTCTTTTGTCAGTTACATGGCATCTCTCTGACTTTCCCTACTCTCTCTATACATCTCTGTTCAGATTTCCTGCCTGGTGATATTCTGTTCTCCCATAGGCTCAAATTAGCATCTTTATTAACCAATGGTAATAAAACATATTCACAGCATACAGAGGGGAATCCCACATCAGAACTCCTTTCCAAGTTGTATAATTTGTTTAAAGTAGAACTGAATAATTTTAGAGAAGTTGTATTACTTAGGATTATTTCTAAATTTTCTAGATTTTTAAATCTAGAACTTTACACTTTTCTCTAGAATACCCAAACAAAAAAAGTAAACTGGCTGTATTCTCTAGTTTATGAAACATGGAGAAGCTGAAAGACTCTAAAGGACTATGCAGTACAGATGTTCTCTTACTTACTCTTGCAGATCTGTGCTGTTCAAGGCAGGGTGTGCAAACACACGTGCAAAACAGAGCCCAACAGACTCTCTCCATGCCAGGTCACAAGCAGCACTCTGGAAAGCCAAGCATTTTCCAGAGAATACAGAGCTGTGGAAACCGGTGCCAGGTCCATGTGTCCTGCTGCACACCTATGGGCCAAAGGTACTTTGTACAAGGAAAAGTCCTGTGATCTCATCAACAAACTTGTCTGAGCTGGAAACCAGCTCCCCTACTTTCACTCTGGGAGAAGTTTTAGCCACTTGTGGACTACAATAAATGACAGTTTTTCTTCTATTGATTTTTTTCCACTCTTCACTTGGAAACGCTAGAGCCTCTATAGTTGTAACAACAACCCTCTCCCAGAAGAAATTTGCTCTGTCTCCCATCCTATTTAACCCTCCGGAAAGCCACCAATGACACTATGACCTTTGTGTGTGGTGACAGACTCCTGCAGCTACTTTCTATTGTCCTGGGTAGTTAGACATTTTTCCTGAATTTTCTAGGCCTTCTAAGAATATGGAGGAGAAGACGATGTCAGGAAGGAAAGGCTGCTGTGCTTCAGCTGTTCCACTTCCCACATTCTCCTACAGGAGGAGAAGTCTGAGGTAGATGGTGCATGGGCTTCCACCCCATGCTGTCTGCAGACTGCAGTAGTTGTGCTCAGAAATAACTGATAGTCCGTCACTAGATGTTTTAAAAAGACAAATTAAAAATGCTCATCCTTACTAAAATTCTTCATTTATGTTGTGATATCCCTCTAGTTTTATATGTTTGATTTTTATGTGTTGAAAAGGGAAATCCACTACAGACTCTGGTGTCCCTGTATAACTTAGTTCATGGAACCATGAGACCTAGTTT
Organism: Microtus ochrogaster; assembly: GCF_000317375.1. Classification (NCBI taxonomy): domain Eukaryota; kingdom Metazoa; phylum Chordata; class Mammalia; order Rodentia; family Cricetidae; genus Microtus; species Microtus ochrogaster. Next base: position 21,883,189 of record NC_022023.1, read on the forward strand.
TTTCTCACTTGAGGTTGAACAACAGCTAATTTGTCTTCTAACCTTGATCATTAGTGTTGTCAAATTAAAACAACCTGGAATTGCCTAGTTGTGGGTCCCTGGACATATATACCTATAGGGATTATCTTGATTGTGTTGAGTGGGAGGGAAGGCCAAGCCACTGTGGGTAGCTCCATTCCCTAGCTGGAACCCTGGACAATATAAATAGAGAAAGGAAGCTGACCAGCATAGTGTGTCATTTTCTAGACAGTGGGTGTGAAGAGAACAGCTTCTTCATGATCATGTCCCTTTGCCTTTTCCACTATTGGACAAATCTTTGAACAGTCACTTCTTAGAGATGTCATGATGTTTTTATTACCCCAGTCTTCTCATCCCACCATGGGATCTATCCAAATATAGATATGGAAATCGACTTATTACAGTGCCTACAATGGGTTGGGATTTACTACTCTGCAATGCTGAGTTCACTGATGAGAAATACAGAACACAGAAGTGCCAATGAACTTGAAGAGTCATCCCTCATGCCTCCACATACATCGGCTGACAAAGGAGGAAGGACAGCGCTGGCTGTCAAAAAGTGCACTGAAATCCGAAGGAAACAAATAACTCATTGTATTTATTAATGCCGCTTCTCTGTGAATTTGATGAAATAGCACCATGCAGTTTTGGAGGAGGCATATTTTGAAAGCATTATCACAGAGAAAAAGAGAGAAAGAAGGTAGCAGAATGAAGATAGCACTGGAATTATAAGAGCTAAATGAGGTGGCAATGAACAAGGCAAAAAGGAAACTATTTTGTAAAAAAATGAATTTGCCTCTCTTCCCAGATTTTAATTGTTTCCAATATGTCACTTTCTAGTTTTCATTTCTGACAGTAATTCTGAATAATAAAAGGCTGCTGACTTTGGTGTCTGGTTAACAAATACGTTTGTGACAATTGTTGCAGACCACAATTTAAAGAGCATAAAATAAAGTTAAGTATAAAAAACAAACAGACAGGCAAAACAACAACAAAAAAACCCAACCAACCAACAAACCAACCAACCAACCAAACAACAATAACAACCCCAACTTCTGGAACTTCTTACACACTCTTTTACAATAGTGGAGTCAAGAGAAGTCTTATTTCCCACAAAAACAGCCACTCTCCCCATGCCCCTTTCCAATTAAGTTAAGAAACAAAACCCTCTTGGGTAAATTGTTGCAATGCTAATACAATCCAGACAGACATCTTGAAACATGAAACAGAAAAAACAAAATTATCCAATGGAAATCCTTCATTAGCAATCTCTGGTTCAATGGAACTTAGAAAAACGTGGAAGAAACATGACCTCAATGTGTCACGGGTGATAATGATCTCATGCCTAGGCTGTGCTTTCTACCCAGATGGATCCCAAACACTTTTCCACGTTTCCTTAGGGGTGGGAAACAGGCAGTTGGCCATTATTACAAATTAATAACTGCTGGAATATCTAACAGCATAGGCTGACAGCTAACTTCCATCACTACCCCCAAGAGATTTACAAAACTCAACGACAGGGTGCTCCTGATACAGCCTGCTCACACCTCTCGAGAAATTCAGTAGAAACAACGCGTTCTATCAGCAATCCATGTCTATATGAGCTTGAAGCTTCTCTGCAGAATAAAAAAAGAACTAACTAAGAACCATCATCACTTCTAGTAAAGACAATATTTATTTACTGATATTTTCTAAATTCTTCCTAGAATTCCACAGGCAAGTATTATGTCATCCCAGAGTAAATCATGCGGGCCATATCAATCCATGTATAAATCGTGGCCCAGTTCTATTTCTAACTTGCCACCAAATGCAGGCTCTTTGTCATGGAATTCATCTCAGCGAAGGGAGTGAGTTTGAAACAGCAGAGTGACGGGGGAGACACAAGGACAGTTGGAGAGTAAGAAGGAAACCTGGTGGCTTCCTCCTGTTTGACCCCTCACTCTACACCAATCCCAGCATATCTTAGAAACGGACCAATGGTTTTTTGGAAAACAGTGTCGCCACTTCAGGTGTACGATAATGACATTATGTTAATCAGACTCTTTATAAGCTAGGTCATGGAGTAACTTTTCCTTGGCAAAAAGACTGATAATGTATTAGAGCATTGATTCCAGTAGTAATACGTGGAGGTTTCTATTATGTTCCCAGGATCAATGTCGCTTAGTACTGTGTAAGCTGGCTCTTTTGCAAACACGGTCTTTGAGGCATTTGGAGGTGTTGCTTGGATTTTCTCCTCCATGAGACTCTGCATGTAACTCGAATAAACATATTACCGACTTAGGGTTTTCAAAGTTAGTTTTCATTGTTTTTGATGAAAAACTCATCCAGTTTCTAACTTGCATCTGTCACAAAAATACACCTTAGCTGGGTGGGGTGATCCATTCCTTCAGGAAGCAGAGGCATGAGAATCTCTGTGAGTCTGAAGCTTGTCTGGTCTACACAGTGAGTTCCTGGCTAGGTGGCAAGGGTAATCATTAGAAATTTGACTCTTAGGAATCACCAAATCTAGTAAATTCAAATACACTTTCCAGTAAGATTTCAAAATAGAGCCAATGTATGCTAAAATTTGACATCTTGCATGGTATTTAACAATACAGAAAATAGAAACTCTCCATTAAATGTATTTTCACAAAGAATGTCTTGTGTCATATTCTGTTTATGAGTGACAGTGTCTCTATGTTATAGAGAATGTGAAACAGTCACTATGAGCAAAACTGGAATGGTATGACCTTTTGGCTTCATTGTGCTTTCTCTTTTGATTGACATCATACCTTTACTAGGTTGCGATATTTATCTGGGAGGGTCCTAGCGAAAGGGTCACTCTAAAACACGCACAGGCTATTCACACCAGTCCATCCACCTTAGACTATCCACTAGAGACACCAAAGGACGCGCAGAAGTGTGAGAGTGGAGCTCTAAGCAGAGATTGCTGGCATTGGAGTGCTATAGAACAAAGTGTTGGGCAAGACTCTCGGCCCCAGTGTCTCACACGTTTAAGTAGATTTTTTTTTTTTTTAGTTATCTTCATTCTGCTTCGTTGTTTGCACTCCTTCTGATACCATTCTGCTTTGCATTAGATGTATTCACCGGGAATATTCAGGAACAAATATTCTTTGTTGTCTGATAAATAAGTAAGGACCATAAAATCTTTGAAAGTTTACAATGCCCTGGAACTGCAAGTTTAGTATTTTGTCTTATATGAACACATCTGAACTTCTCCAGACCAGGTTCTATAAAAGATCTAGTATACTTTTCACTGTCTTTATAAAACGTGTTCATGATCTTAAATGTGAAGTAGTAAGAAATGGGATCATAGTGAAAATAACATGACGATACCACATAGGTATACATACAGGCAAAACACCAATACACATAAAATAAAAATAATAGTTAAAAAGGACAAGGAGGCTTCCAACTGAACATGTAATTCTATCTTCTTAAGAGTTTACTAAGACTTGTGGCATCTGGTTAGCATCCCTATCCCAGGCCTGCTCTTACTAACTGGGTAAACAGACTAGTGGTTTCAGGAGTTTGAGTCTGTATGACCACCTACTTTGTGATGCTGATGCTACAAGAAAATGTGATTAGCAACGAAAAGGATAAAGGTAGAAGACTATTTTATGACTCTATCAGCCCAGAGTTTGTTGCCATAGGTACCTATTGTGTTCAGAACTGCTCAAAAGCATCAAGTGTCATCCAACAGTTGTTCATTACCTAGCTATAGATCAGGCAAGATAGACATTCTGAAAAGCCACCCAGGAGATGAATAGGAGTAGCTAGGGAGAACATGAAGTGAACTCTCTTTAGAAAACCAAGTTGTTAGGCCAGCGTGAAGACATTGCTAGAGCCTAGATTTTAAACGTCTGTAGAAGGCCACTTTTTATGGGTGTTTTCTGCAGAGTTATAGAATTGAGGGATGATGGAAACTTGAAGGGTATAGGTCAAGTACTTGGTTTTAGGCCCTTGAGGGAGAATGTGGGACTCCAGTCTCTTCCTCTATTTTCTTCCTATCCAGATCCAAAGGCAACAGTTTTTGCCCCACCAGGAACTCATACTCTGATGGCCTTTCTTGCCCCGGGTCCATAGAAACAAGGCAATGGGATTGCATATTAGACATCTGTGAGCACAAAAATCCCTTCATCTTTAGAAAATGATTATCTTAGCTATTGGTTACAGAAACAGAAAGCTGATGGTCAAACCCATGATGGATCTACAAGTTATCAAACCTCAAATCAGAATCTATAACCCAAGTTAGAAGACCACTTGTTAAGCTGGGTTTAAGTAAAAATGATATTGGATCCACATCAAGCAGAAATAATCAGTTTTTTTTCATACTGGAAAACTAGGCCCTCAATACTGGGGTACTGCCATAGCCACCAATAAACAAAAGGGAAGACTTGTGGATATGGAAAACAGAAGCTTGGGGCTGGGGAGATAGCTCAGTAGTTAAGAAAACTGACTGTTCTTCCAGAGGACCTGAGTTCAATTACCAGCACCCACTTGGTAGCTAACAACTGTCTGTAACATCAAGATGTGACACCCTCACATAGACATACATACAGGCAAAACACCAATGCACATAAGATAAAAATAATAATTAAAAAGGACACAGAAGCTTTCAACTGAAAATGGATTTCTATCTTTTTTATTTATTTTATTTATTTATTAAAGATTTCTGTCTCCTCCCCGCCACTGCCTCCCATTTCCCTCCCCCTCCCCCAACCAAATCTCCCTCCCCCAACCAACTCCCCCTCCCTCATCAGCCCGAAGAGCAATCAGGGTTCCCTGACCTGTGGGAAGTCCAAGGACCTCCCACCTCCTTCCAGGTCTAGTAAGGTGAACATCCAAACAGCCTAGGCTCCCACAAAGCCAGTACATACAGTAGGATCAAAAACCCATTGCCATTGTTCTTGACTTCTCAGCAGTCCTCATTGTCCGCTATGTTCAGCGAGTCCGGTTTGATCCCATGCTTTTTCAGACCCAGTCCAGCTGGCCTTGGTGAGTTCCCGATAGGAATTCTATCTTCGTAAGAGTTCATGAAGATAATTTATGTAGGCTGAACATATTGTAAATTGCAAACATTAATCATCAAAGTTTAGAAACACAGCATTAGAGTGTTTGGTTGTTTGCTATCGTGACCATGTTGCTGATTAGAACCTGCGGCTCCTTGAAATCTCCCAGCTTCTTGAGAGATGCTCATGCTAGCCCAAGAAACCACTCCAAAATTTGAATAATGGTTTATTACCAGAATATTAATTTCACTGCCTCACACGGAGAATAAACCAGAACGAGTGTCCTTGTGAAGTCAGAACCTAGCTGTAGTCCTCTTGCTATGGATTTTGAGAAACTTAACCTAATCTCTATTTCTTTTTCTCCAAGTCAACATTCCGAGTTTCTTTAACTTTGACCATATTGTATGGTCCTTCAAGGGATTAGGACAGTCACATTTTTCTGGCTCTATCGTGATTCATTCACTCTTATTAATCCACTATTATAACATCATGTTCATCTTCATTTTTAAAACTATACTTGGTGAAACTCAAAGTTGTTTAGGTGCAGGGATAATTGGGTCCCAGGGTTTGCCCCGCCACTCACGTGGATCCTCAGCTATCTCTTTGTCATGCATTTATTCATGGACTGACTGTAATTCTCAATGCTGGACTTTTCTCATGTAGTCTGGGATATTTTAAAAGATCTTCCAGTGAAAATGGGAGAAATTAGCTCATTTAATATTTCTTGTGTAATCCTTCCAATCGGGTTGCCAGATTTCTAACTAGGCTCATTAATTTACTTAATTATTAGATTTTAGAAATAATTGAACCCTCAATTTAAAGAGCCTTGGGGCATAACTCAATAAAAACTTGCATTAAAATATCAATGAGCAGCTGCAATAATAACAAAAATAAAATCTATCTGCATAAAACTGCATACTTGCCTACTGCTTTGTCTGGACAGCGCAATTTATAAGTGCAAGTTTAGCCCCTGCCATGAAATTAATTTGTCAGAGCTCCCTTAGGCCCAGCAATGTGTAGGTCATTATAATAGGCAAGTTTTTTCTTGACATCTGCTGCCTCTACATTTTTACCTTAAAGTAGAAATTGGATAAGTTCAGGAACTTGTGTGAGGGGTGCCGGGTTAGACATTGTGTGCCTTGGAGGTTAAACCTGGCAGCATCCCAAATCTTTGGGTAGGTCATACCAGTTATTAAGGCCATCAATTCCAAACTTTATTAAACTTATGAGAGCACATATCTCTATCTCAGAAACACTTTAAACCTATAAGCGCAGCCATCAACGAGCTAAGAGCAACAGCAGCTAGAATTTTGTCAATATTCTGCATCGTGTTTATTATCCACTACTTCAGCCTTTTGACTTCTTTCCCAAACTTTAGAATAGCATCACCATTAGTGGTTCCTATTCATTTAGAATCCATGGCCCCTGAGTGATTTAAGAAGTTTGCAAAACACAGAGAAGATGTGATCTGTGCCCTTGATGTACTTACAGCAGAATTTCTGTTTTGTATACGCTCAATTATCATAACAGACTCCTTCTCCATATGCAGTAATATCTCCCTGAAATAATTAGCGGCAGACATAAAACAATTAGGTGGCTGCAACCTCATAAAATGTGGTTGTTGGTTAATTGGCTCGTATTCACATTGTGATGTTTGCATCCACCACTCAACCACCTGCAAAATTTTAGCGTGCAAAATAAATAAAAAATCGAAGAGAGGTTTCAAAAATATGGCCTAGCCAGTGTAATCTAAATCGTCCATGTGACCTGCATTTTCTATGGGCATACTTAATAGCACTCAAAAATGCTCAAGCATATGAAAATAAAAAATGCTAATCTCAGGACCGCAAACTCTTTGCAGAGAGAATAATGAACGCCAAGGTCTTGGAGCAGCAGTCAGGCCTCACATCAATTTTCTGTCTAAACCTATTTTCCCCCATGAGTTCATCTCTTCATTTGGTTATACTTTATTTTTAGCTCTTAAATAAATGGAAACTTTTCTCCGTTGATGTGGCTAATACACCAGTAAAGCATATTTGTTTTAGGTAGGCTTTTTTTTCCCCCTCATCATGGTTTCAATTGAATTCCCTGTTTACTCTCCATAGCTCTCTCCTGAGTCTGCCATTATCGGACTGAGAAGCATAAACAGGGTTTTCCTTTTCACTAAGCAAAATTCAAAGTCCAAATCCTAACACTTACTTCTAAGTGATTGTGTAAAGCCGATCAGACTCTCCACCTATGAAGATAAATGCCAAAGTACTTGGCATAGGACATCCAGTCAAAACTGTTGTGGATAAAGAGATGTTTTGGCCAAGCCTTGGTTGGGATTGGCATCTATCTCAAGCATGTCTGACTTTAGAATTGCTGAACCATATACCTCTAGAATCTTTCATGCGTCATCATAGAAGTGCCCATAGGCGAGCAAGGAGCAGAACTATGATACTGTAAACTTTTGAGGGACTCTTTTTGGGTCTAAGACCCAATGTTTATCAAAAGTGAACTTTATCTCTTCTAAGAAGTACCGGGTCCTAAGAACGCTTTCCCAGCGCTTCCTGAGACTCTGCTGTGGAAATGGCTTGTGGCTGGAACAGCGAAGGGTAGTGCTTCTAAATTTATTTGTTCAACAAGTTTTGGGTTTCTCTCCATCAACTGTCATGATTCTTGGTATCTTTCACGAGTCTGTGTTGGGCTGAGAACTGACGTTGCTTATCAAAATGATGGAGAGCTTTGGTGAGGTCCAGATGCATAAAAAAATTAACCATGAGGGAAATGAAGAACAGGGGAAGTAGAACAAAACAGAAGAAGAGGAGGTGGAACAGAAAAGACATGCAAAGCAAAAAGGAGGAAAGAGAGGAGGGGAAGAGAAGAAAGAGAAAGCGAAAGAAATATGAGAAAGAAAAACAACATTCACGTGTGACAAGAGTAGCTGATTATTCATCCAAAGCAAGTCCATCAATTTCCTCTGTAAATGCCTACTTCACATATTCTCAAAGCACTCTGTGGAGGGAAGGAGAGAGAAAGAAGAAAGGAAAGAAAGAGAAACAGAAAAGGAAGGAAGGAAAGAAGGAAGGAGGGAGGGAGAGAGAGAGGAAGGAAGGGAAAGTCTGTTGAGTAACGGAGAGCTGAACCAGATGGAGAGGGAAGACGAGAAAGCCCAGCCGAAAGTCCTGCACTCCTAGCCTTGCGGTGGTGGTGCACACCTTTAATCCCAGTCTCGGGAGGTGGAGGTACGTAGATCTCTGAGTTCAAAGCCAGTGTGGTCTACAGAGCAAGTTCCAGGACAGCCAGGGCTTCTGAAAAAAAAAATGGAAAGAATAATAATAAGAGGTTCCCAGGTGTCTTCCGTGGAACTCCAACCCCAAAGTCTGTTTGTAATTTATTGACCTAGAGTGTGTGGTGACCTCTGCAGGCGTTAGCATATGCGTTCTGCATTCCTTTCTCAGTGCAAGGTCAAGGTCCTTTAAACATCTTATGGAAGATACACTCAGAGAAATTACTAATAAGAAAGGCAGGAAATGCGAAAAGAGGGTGGAAAGATGTGTTTGTGTGGCATTTAGGATGAAACTATTGAAAATAAATTCTCTTAATTATTAATCATTCCTTAATTAACTAATTCTTTCCAGGAAATACAGAAGCAGAAACATCTTTCGCTTAAAGGAAAATAAATTGCTTTGTGACTGAAGGTTAATAAAGCTGGGCTGTGTAAGCTCTGGGATCGAGTACTCTCTCTATTCCTAGGGAGCCCTTTGGAACTTATTTTTCTTAACAAGTGTGGTAGCTTCATAAAAGGGCAGATCTCCCAGGGATAGCAATCAAATGTGGCATATCAAGTTGCAATAAGACAAAGCACCTCCCTCCTATTAAGAGTGGACGAGGCAGCCCAGTAGGAGGAAAGGGGTCCCTGAAACCAGGCAAAAGAGCAGAGCAGAACAAAAGTGGGTCTGGGGGCGAGGTCAGGTGGCGGGGGAGACGTGGAGGAAAGCATAGAGGAGAAATGCCGGTTGGGATGTAGTCGATGAGAGAAGAATAAATTTTTTAAAAATTGTGATAACTGTCAAATGATCAAAATCATATGCAAAATCTTTCCAAATTCAAGCTTAACTCTGGTTCAGGGTTACAGGCATAGCCATCTGGAGTCCCCAAATCCCCAATACATATCTCCAAGGAACCAAAATATACCTAAGTTTCCAAAGCTTAGGCCGTTAGAGATCAGGAGATTCTTTTCCCCCCTTATTTTTAAAAGCAGAAACTCTTTAGGAGACTTGGGGGTTATGAAGCCATCAGGGAAGAACCAGTCCAGAAACAGGTGTGAAGGAAGCCAACAGTGTCCCTAGCAGCTCTATTTGTGACAGCCCGAACCTGGAAACAACCTAGATGCCCCTCCACTGGGGAATGGATAAAGAAACTATGGTACATTTATAGAATGATTTACTACTCACCTGTTAAAAACAAAGACATCAGGAAATTTGAAGGCAAATGGATGGAGCTAGAAAAAAAAACCATCCTGAATGAGGTAATCAAGACAATCTCTTCATTGTAAGTCCTATAAAATAAAGTAAATGACATAGTTCCAGCATATGATGGCACAGATATACATTGTAATTCTAAAAGGGAGGAATGCGGGCATGGTGGGAAATACTAACCCAAAGCAAGACTAGAGATAGTAGGACAGGCACCAAATCCTGTAACTCTGTCTGGTGTCAAGTCAAAGGGATTTTGTGGCTCTACCCCTCTCGTTTTCTGCTTGTAACATGTACATCTCTCTAATGGCCTGGTTCTGCTCCCTGTATGCAGCTCTCCTTGGTAGGTCTTTTATGCCTTTGGCATCTCCAACATCTTGGGATCTCCACTGCAACTTGTGTTTCACTTTCACATCTTCATGCAATGGCCTCTTGATCAAGAGGGTTTTCGCCAAATAGTTTTGCCTACCTCAACAGCACCGAGATTGCTCCAATGAGAGTGTCAAAGGAAATGAATCACTGTAGTCCATGGATCAGAGAGCAGGATTGGAGAGTTTGCTGTCAATGCTTATGATAAAAACAGTCTTTAGAACTAGAGGTCTCGTGAAGAAGTAGACTGCACCAAAGCAGAAGGACTCCAAAGAGTCCCAGGTCCTGTTCCCAGCTCACCACCATTAGTCCAATACAAAACAGTCTTCAATAGCCGCCATATAAACCCGACTCACAAACAGAATCACAGGTTGAAAAAAAAATGATGTGTGTAAATTATTGAAATATTCATAATACAAATAATTTGGTCAAAGATGACAAATTCTCTACAAATGCCAGAGGCTCATGCTCTCTCTCTCTCTCTCTCTCTCTCTCTCTCTCTCTCTCTCTCTCTCTCTGTGTGTGTGTGTGTGTGTATGTGTGTGTGTGTGTGCTTTCTTTTTCTTTATGTGTCCTGAAAATAGTTGTATCACTCATGAATAGTTAAGATACCGTTGTTTGATGGGCAGACACTATTATTGCCACCAATGCTATATATGGCTAGAAAGGTTTTACATCTCCCTAATCTATCCCATTTTTCTGTCTGCCAACCTCCCTATGAGATAGGAAACAAACATGGACAGGAATCCCTTACGATTGTATTTCAACAGCCTGTGCTCAATACACAGGAACTGAGATAAATTATAAAATTACATTTGTTTTCCCTGTAAAGAAGTGGGGGATGGGAAGAAGCTAAGAAACAAGGGAGGGTGTCAGAAAGTAAGGCAATATTGCAAAGGAAGACTATGTTTTAGTCGCTATAAAGTATTCCAGTCACTGCTGGTGTTTGTGAGAGTCCCTTGACACCTGACCCTGTCTTGTGACCGAGCAGAACAGTAACTAGAGAGCAGCTGAATGGGATTCTCTCCTCTGCCCTCTTGAACTCCATGGCCTTAAGCAAGTGCCTTAACCTTGCCCGCTTCCTTTCCCGACTTAAAAATCTTAATCGAGAGGCAAGCCGGTTGACATCCCTACACATGGCAGAATGTGGCCATCTGAGAAACAACCAAAGAGAGTCAAAAAACTGGACAGACTGGGGAAAAGCTTACAAGAGGCCACATGTCTTTCTTCTCAATCTCTGACCTGCAGGCACACACCTGGACTCGGTCAGGTTACACCCGGCTCCTTCCCGCCTTCAGGTCAAGCCCTGGTAGACAGATGATAGACCCGCGACCCTTCTTAATTAAGCATACCAATCACCTAAAGCAACAAAAGAGTATTAGGGAATATTGAATGTCATTCGGTTTCTCCTAAGACTTCCTTTCCCTTTAATTATTTCAGAAGAGAAATGCTGTTATTTTTTTAAGAAAAAAAAACATAAAAACAAAACAAACAAACAAAAACACACAAAAAAAAGAAAGGAAAAAAACCCCAAAGTTTCTTAAAGGGGTAGACGTCTGTGAAGATAAAGTAATAGCTCCCCGGATTGTGGACTGCCCTGTATTTCCTGCGAAGTTTGACTGGAGGCTGAATGGAGGCAAATGCTGGGTTTTCTTTTCCTACTCATAGGCTCCCACAATGCTGTCCTTTGGAAGAACGCAACAGTCAGTCACCATTTGGCTTTCCGAATGCTTTGGCAAATGATTGATTCTACCTTGCTGAGCATCATTTTGTTCATGTTGCCATCGCTTCCACTTCATTAACACTGCTTTCTCATTCAAGGAAAGATTCCTGCCGAAATGTCCTTAAACCACAAAAACAAACAGGAAGAGCAGACATCTCCTGTTGCCTAAAGGGATCCAAGGTGTGTGGCACGGGCTTCCTCCAGCTACAGCTGAGACAAACCAGCCACAAACTTAGAGTCTTTCTCACATGAAATGGGTCCAGAAGACTTAAACATATATTTTCCATCCACATTCAAAAGATAAACTTATGCAATTTTATTTCTGTGTGTGTGTTGTGCATGTGTGTGCATGGGCATAACTGCCTTTGAACATGTGTGCATATAATGAAACCATAGGTTCATTTCTGAAGTCTTCCTCTATTTTTCTCTATTTTATTCAAGACAGGGTCTCACACCAATTCTGGAGCTTATAGATTAGTGTAGGCCACCTTGCTAGCAAACCCTAGACGTTCTCTTGACTCTACTTCCCTGTGGACTTACAGAAGTGCCATCATGGCAAGCTCGGAATGTTGATGATGAAGATTCAAACTCAAATCCTTATGCGTTCACAACAAACACTCTATCTGAGAAGTCTCCAGCACAGCTAGGATTTTCTTTATATAATATGGTTACTCAGTATTGTTCTCTATGAACTCTTTTGTTCATTTTCTTGGTAAGGAGGGTAATTCTATAAAAAAATTTCTGAGTGGTGTCTATATATCAGCCTAAGATTACCACATAACATGTCAGCACACCTTTTTTTTTATTTCTATCTTCCTAAGATAATTGCTGTCTACTTTTAAATAGTAAATCATACCTTCACTACCATTTGACCACAGTATGCTCACTCTAGCAGTTTGAATGTATTTGATCCCCATAAACGCCTAAGGAGTAGCACTATTAGGAGATGTGGCCTTGTTGGAGGAGGCTGATGACACACACCTTAATCCGGAGCTTGAGTCTGGAGGGCATACCTTTCAACTGGGCCACACCTTCTGTCAGAGGTATGTCACAGTAGAGGTGGACTTTGAGGCCTTTTTAATCAAACTTCACTCAGTGTGACAGTCAGTCAACTTCCTGTTGCCTTTGAGTCAAGATGTAAGCACTTTTACCTCCAGCATCATGTCTGTCTGCAGGCTGCCTTGCTCCCTGCCATGATGGATTGAACCTTTGAACTCCAAGCAAGACACCACAATTAGATGTTTCCTTTATAAGAGCTGCCATAGATCCAGGCAGTGGTGGTACACACCTTTAATCCCAGCACCTAGACGGAGGCAGTGGATCTCTGTGAGTTCAAGGCCAACCTAGTCTACAAAGCAAGTTCCACAACAGCCAGAACTATTACACATAGAAACCCTGTTTTCAAAAACAAAAACAAAATAGAACAAAACAATCCAAACAAACAACAAAAAGAGGTACCATAGTCATGGTGTCTCCTCATAACATAAAAAAATGCTAACTGAGATACTCACCTAAGTCACATTGTGAATTATCATGATTTCTTTTAAATGGAATCAACCCCATGAGCTTACTTTTAAGTGTTTGGTTTGATCCTAATATGAGCCGCTCTGCCAGTGCAAAGAACTCCAATCAAACCAGATTAGACTGAATTAAAATGCTCATGTTTAATAAATGCAGCACTCTCAGGTAGACAGCATGGCAGGAAGAGGAGCCACATAAAGATGGAATGTACACAGAAAGTCTGAATTACATATATTATTTTGTTTTCTTTGAATTTTTTGACTATGAAGGAGCTAAGTAACTGACATATATACTTTAAGGTACTTTGTCTTCAAAATTTGGGTCTAAGGATATGTTGCTTTGGAAAAGATGTTCTTCTTTTGTTTCCACAGAGGATGAGCACCTGTGGAATCCTAGACTAATGTGGTTTAATGGACCAAGACCCCCAAATGGTTGCTGTGAACACCTCAAAAATACTTTATCCAACAATAAGCAGGAAGCAGTTTGGGGAGAACGACGCCCATATTCCCAAATATTGTTTATAAATGTTCATTTACATTTAAAGGGAGATATGATATAGAGATGAATACTTTTCTATGGTATGGATCTTGGTCTATTAATATAAATTTAAGGTCAATTTTGTTATATGTATATTTCTGCTCTTGATTAAGGTATTGTTTTGTGCAGCTCATTTAAAAATGCAATGTATAATTAAGAAATATGGGTTAATAGATAATCATCTATAATAGTAAAGCTTGTAGTGATGTTAGTTAAGTTTTCTAGATATCTAGAGATATATTTCAGTTGGATAGGTATTCTTCAAATCTTTCAGAGACCTTCAGAATATGGTATTTAAAATGTTTTAAGAACTTAGGACTTTTAATGACAGTCAGACACATCTGTTCCTCGCAGCACCAATTACTTCAAGAGGATGATGGGGACTGAAGAAGCTCCTTATGGTGTTGGTTTGCCATTTGGGCAAGAAACTGCTCTTGGCTATACTGCTTGATGTTATGCTGTGTGAGCTGGACATGCAGGACCCATGGAGAAATGACTGCTGAAGCTGCCTAAAGAAGGTGATATAGTCCTTAGGGATCCTACTTCATGAAAAATCTACTAGACATTCAGCAGGACACAGAAGAAAGTGGCTGATGAGCTGCCAATATAGGTGAAACTGTCTTTGAAATTTCCTGCTTTATGAAAAAGTCTGCTGGATACTATGGGCATGTAAGCTGAAGATGGATGTCCTAATGTTACAGAAGACCTATGGGTGACTATCCAGGCAGTAAGATGTCTCTGTTAATTCTAGAGTTTTGGAAGCTGCTTACAATGCACTTCTTGTTTACTTAGGTAATATTATATCCTTCTAGAGTTTTTGATGAAGTTGAAGAGTATATAATTATAATTATAGTTTTCCTTAGCTATGATAAAAGATAAAGTAGATATAAATATTGTTGTAACTATATTTCTTACTTGATATCTGTTTTGTTATATGAAATTTTTCAATGTTAAAGTTAAAAACATCCTTTTTATTTAAACAGAAAAGAAAAGGTGATGTGGGATTTTTTTCTGTATGCTGTGATTACCATTGATATAAAGAAATTGTCTTGGACCCATAGCAGGACAGAACTTAGCTAGGTGGGGAAACCTAAGCTGAATCCTGGGAGGAAGAGGGAAGAGTCAGGAGAAGCCATGTAGCCCTACTGGAGACAGACACCGGAACTTTACTCAGTAAGCCACAGTCTTGTGGTGATACACAGATTAATAAAAATGGGTTAGATTAATATGTAAGAGTTAGCCAATAAGAAATTAGAGGTAATGGGCCAAGCTGTGATTTAATTAATACAGTTTCTATGTGATTATTTCGGGAGTCTGGGCAGCTGGAAAACAAACAAGTGGCCTCCCACTACACATGTCCAGTAGACAAAGATGTATCTGAAGAGGTGAAAGCCATAAGGAATGCACTGAGGGCCATGGTGATGTCTGGGCCCAGGTGATGCCAGGACCCATGTCTAGCTTCATGGCCCTATTGCAACCATTTTTTGTGTTGATGTCCCGAGCTTCTGATACCACCAAAAGGCGAGAGGAAAGGGTTGTACAGTGTTGGCCCAGCCCCCTCACTGACTGCAACACTAGGAAGAACTGGTTGTTTCCTTAACCACCTGCAGCACTCAGGAGAGTGGGTCCTACACCTCACCTGGGCAGCATAATAGAGCCGACCCTGTTGGCAGGGGAATGGATGAATTGGCCCTGAGTGATGAGGTGATGAGAATTGTCCTGTTCTCCTCATCTGCTGTGAGGTGGTGTGGGTAAGGAAAAGATGCCTTCTTTCCCCTTCACCTTTGCTGCCTGCTCAGGAATGGGGGGTGGTGCAAGGGGAGAGCAGGCTCAACACCTCACCAGCTGCAGCACTCAGGAGAACGGGTCCTGCACCTTGCCTGGGCAGCACAGTAGAACTGACCTTGTAGAAAGGGGTGCCCTGACCTGAGGGCATGAGAGGGGAGGAGATGATACTGTCCCCACTTCTGAGGAGGGGTGGTTAGGGTGAAGGAAAGATACCTTCTCTGCTTCACTCCAGTCAGTTGCAGTACTCAGGAAGGCAGCCCCGCATCTCCACGTCTAGGCTGGGCAGCACAGGAGAGCTGACCCTGCTGAAGAGCTGGCCCTGAGAATTTGAGTGCAGATTTGGTTATGCCCCTCATCTGCCTTATGGTGGCAGGGAAGAAGGCGAGCGCCTTCCCTTTGCTGCTTGCCTTCCCCTTGCTGCTTAGGGCTTGTGTTGGATGGGAGAGCCGTGTTTGCCTCTTGCCTGCGTCAGTGATAGCACACTGGATAGCACACTCTGCTGCACTTCACCTGGGCATCACGGTAACACCAACCCTGTCAGTGAGGGGCAGCAGAACGAGCACAGGTGAGTCAGTCCAAAAAGTGTGACCATGAGAGATCTGGCCCCACTACTGTCCCAAGGGAGGGAAGCCTCCCTTGTCTCTAATCCTTCAAGGCCTGAAGCAGATGAGGTGGTGCGGGAGAATTGTCCCATGTTATAAATAAACGCTGATTGGTCAGGCAGGGAGTATAGACAGGAAAACCAGAAAGGAAGTAGAATTGATGTCATGAGAACAGGAGAATTCTGGGAAGGAGGAAGCTCATTCCCCCCACTCCTATCCAGACTCCAAAGAAGCAGCAGGATGTGAACTGCCCCACTGAAAAAGGTACTGAGCCACATGGCTAACATAGATCAGAAAAAATGGGTTAATCAAGATGTGAGAGTTAGGCAGTGAGAGGCTTGAGCTAGTGGTCCAATCAGCTTATAATTTAGGGAGACCTATTTGTGATTTCCTTTGGGCCTAAACAGTTGTGGGGTACCGGGCGGGACAAAAACCTCAACAACAAACAGGACCCTCCATGTTACAATGAGGGAGCTGATCCTCCCGCTCACCATCTGCAGCACCTCAGAAAGCAGGCCCTGAATCTCATCTGAGCAGCAAAGTAGAGCAGTACAGCTGGTCCTCTTTGTCTCTTTGTGGATGGGATTGTGGGTGAATTGCCCAGAATGTGAGCTGGGAAGATCTGACCCCACCTCTCAGCTACCATTTGGTGTTGTGGATGAAGGAGATCTCTCTCTCTCTCTCTCTCTCTCTCTCTCTCTCTCTCTCTCTCTCTCTCTCTCACACACACACACACACACACACGCACGTGCGCACACACACACCCCTCACAGTCTGTGGCAGTTGGAAAAAGGTGGCCCTGAGGTGCTAAATACCAGAAAACTGTCCCTGCCCCTTAGAGCTGTAGCACTTGGGAGACTGGGCCCTGCACCTCACCCTGGCAACACAATAGAGCTGGCCCTAATGGTGTAGGTGTGAGTGAGCCAAGCTTGAGGGTATTAAACTAGGAGAACCACCCTGCTCCTTACTCGTTGGTGCCTAGGGTGAACTAGCCCTGACAATGCCAGAGAACCCACCCTTGTGGTAAGAATGGTGTCAGCTGGTGGGCTAACAAACCCTGTAACTACCCAGTCCCAGAATCAGGGTTGTGAGTTGGCCCACCTCAACATCCACTGCGTCTCTGATCTGCTGGCGCTTGTGATGGGGCACATCCTACAGATCCAAAGCTTTAATATCTCCCTGACACAGGAGCAGGATACCCAAGAGGAGCCCCAGTGAAGGCCGAGTATAGATGGTGAGGCAGAAACCAGAGGTCTTGAACCAGACCAACGACTCACAGCAATGGACACTTGCAAGTAAAGATAAATGGACAATGGGATATACTGTGTGACTCAGTGTGTAACCCTACAAATTACACAATAAGGTTTTTCTTTTCTCTTTTTTCTTCTTACATATATATATATATATATATATATATATATATATATATGAACAGGTGTGAGGTTAGCAGCAAGTTCCAGGGGTATGAGATCAGCTTAGGCCACATAATGAGAGCGTCTCAAAAAGCAAAAAAGCAAGAGAAGAAGGCGGAGGAGAGGAAGAGAGGAGTAACAGGGAAGGAGAGGGAGGAGGAAGGAAAAAGGGGAGAAGGGGAGGAGAAACGACTTATAATCTTGAAAATATCCAAACTTTCCATGTTGTGTGTCCTCCATGTAGGCAGTTTGAATTAAACACCGAGCATTAGGAGACACTGAGTTCGGCAAGGCAGAGGCTACAAGTGTTGTCCAGATGACAGAGCTTTTCTCTAGAGCAAGTCTTTTCATAGGCTGACAGTGATGAAAATGAGCTAACAACCACTCTTCAGGAGAGATACGGGGCTCTTTGTCTCAAGAACTATCACTGCAAATTCAAATTGAGCTTGCCACATGTCAAGCAAACTTGACTTTAAACCTTTGTAACCCTTATAATGAAAGTTACAGATTCAGTGAAGGAGTTGTGTCTATTAAACACTGAACTTCACTGGCATAATTAAGACTCATTTAGAGCAGAATTACTCTGACATTCAGCAGGAGAAGCAGCAGCTAATTCCTGTTCTTTATTAGCTCATAACCTTGTCTGAACTGGGATCTTGCAGCTGATGGAGGAAGCCCGATATTCCCTACCTACAGTCTTACTGTGTTCTGTGGTATTGTAACAGAATAACTGAGGCTGGATAATTTATAAACTTTTGTTTATTTGGTTCATGGTTCTGAAGGCTAGGATGGTTGAAATCATGTATTATATATTTTGTTTGATTGTTTTATTTTACTATAATAGGTCATATGGGCAAGCTCACTCATGAAACAAGAGGCTCTGTTTTGTCTCCGCTCTAGAAGTAGCAGAATCCCATGAAAGCACAAGGCACCAACTGCAGGAGAAAAAAAAAAAAAGCAGAACTGTTGGTCACTTCATCAGTCTCTCTTGTTTTGTAGGGCTAGCAGGGTTTATTTATTGAGGCTTGACCCTGTAACCTCATTTGATCCTAACTGCCTCTGAAAAAAACCCATGCCTAAACACCATAATCTGTAAGTTTCTATACTGCTCAGATTTTGTAAAGTGATTTAGATTTTAGTCTAGTCCAACTGTATCAAACCCTAGCATAGACATTATCTGACTTTGTTTTTTCATTGAAAGTGATATACTTCAGTCTCAATGCTATCTAATATTGCTAAGATGGGCACTTACAAATTGTATGTTATCCAGCAGAAGAGGAGTTTATCTCCTAATTTCTGCAATGGTAAGGCTCTATAGCAATTGAGAGATGAGTTGTCTAACTAAGCATAGACAATTAGATACACATTTCATGACTAGGGTCAGAGTTAGGTCCCTTTCTCCTATGACACATGTAAAAAAATTATGAAAAATTATATTTGGTGGGAAGATTAAAATACAAAAGAATTCTTTTTTTTTTTTTGGTTTTTTGAGACAGGGTTTTTCTGTGGCTTTGGAGCCTGTCCTGGAACTAGCTCTGTAGACCAGGCTGGTCTTGAACTCACAGAGATCCGCCGGCCTCTGCCTCCCGAGTGCTGGGATTAAAGGCGTGCGCCACCATCGCCCGGCCAAAAGAATTCTTAAAATTAATGAAAGCATTAAACAAAATTCAATTGGATTATACTTTTAAAATGTTTTTCTAATACTAATATTAAATATTCATGAAATTGGAAAAATACTTTTAAGTAGCCAATATATAAACATGTGTCTTTGGGTTTTGCTTGTTTGTTTTATTTTATTTTATTTTTTGAGGCAGAATATTTGGTTACAGCACTGGCTCTTTGGGAACTCAGTATGTAGTCCAGGTTGGTCTTGAACTCACAGAGATCTGCCTGCCTCAGCTTGCCAAGTGCTGGGGATAAAGGTGTGCTCCACTATATCAAAAATGTTGTGTGTAAATACAAGTGATATATAAAAATAACTACACACACACACACACACATACATGGAGAGTCATTAACCTCAATTCTTCATTTTATCAGAAATAATTAACTTCAGAGGCAGTCAAAGAAATATATGCCACTATTGATTTGTTTTTCTTCAGATTTGAGTTCTACATAAGAATGTACATGTGTGCCTGTATGTGTGTTTGTGTGGTGTGGTGTGTGTGCATGTATGTGTGTGATGTGTGTGTACTTTGTTTCAGTCATACAGTTTGTTTTGTGAGGTTGTTCTTCCCTTTTTATTCAGTTTTAAATACTTTCAATGATGAGATTATGGAAAGCTGTATATAGGACTGGCCTCATTTGCTCAGATCAAATACTATAAATTTGGGCCGGGCGGTGGTGGCGCACGCCTTTAATCCCAGCCCTCAGGAGGCAGAGGCAGGCAGATCTCTGGGAGTTCGAGGCCAGCCTGGTCTACAAGAGCTAGTTCCGGGACAGGCACCAAAGCTACAAAGAAACCCTGTCTTGAAAAACCAAAAACCAAAACCAAAACAAAACAAAACCCTATAAATTTGGGTGACATGAAAGATAAGCATTTCTGAACATAAGTAAATTTGCCAGTTTACTTTTTTATTTCTTCACAATTTTCTTGTCAGCTATGGTGGGTTACCTTCAGGTGCTGTTGGCTGGGGTCACTACACTTGGTCTGTGACTCAGCCTCATGGGACCAGCAACCAAAGACATGTGCTCTGCTGTGGATGGTAGAATAAAAGCGCATGGCCAGCAGGGAAATCACATTTCAGTGCCTCTTACTTGATTGGTCTTTGTTGAATCTGCCCAAAGAACAAAAGTTTAAAAGGTAGGTAAGAAAAAACATCTATCGTAAGAGCATACTTCAAGCATCTGTAACACAGATATGGCAGTAGATGAAATGAATAATTTGGATTAAGAAGTCTTATGTGTATATGTGCATGTATGCATTCATGTATGCATGCACAAGCATGTGTGTGGGTATGTGCGATGTGTAAATATGTCAGCGTTACTGCATGTGAGTGAGTATATGCATGCCCCTGAATTGTATATGTAACAACCAAAGGATGGCTTTGTATGTCGGTCCTCAACTCCCACATTGCATGAGTCTCACTTTGGTTGCTTTCTGCTGTGTAGTTAAATCAACTGGCCCATGGGATTCTGGGATTCTGCTGTCTCCACCTGCCATCTCACCCTAGGATTACAGAAAAGTACTACTGTGTTTGGCTTTTACATGGACTCGAGATTTGAACTTACATTCTCAAGTGCAGCAATGCACGATGTCTCTTGTCCTGGCTCAGTTATTGCCATGAAATGACTTTTCAAGTCTTGCAGAGGTATTTAAAACTTTATTTCTAGGTCTGCTTATTGAAGTATTGCCAATAATAGAGAAAAGCTGGAAGTAATCTACTCTTACTCTGAGATAGCCCTTTTTTTTTTACTTCATTTAATCTGAACTATGATTATCAATGTTTATTATTGTCTGTAATTTCTTAGAACTTTGGCCAAACAAAAAAAATATTTTTTATATGAAATCAAGTATAAAAACTTACGTTTGATAATTAAAACATCATTTGAGTTCTAATAATAAAAAGTTAGGCATTTTATTTCTTATCTGGAGTTCTTCAATAGATAGCAGGCATCTGGAGATACAATGTTTATAAAAGTCACAATAGACTGTTAGAAGTTCAGTTATGAATAAACATGTGTTCTGGATATCAAGGGGAACAGACTTCAGGCAACTGTTGTTTGTTTGTTTTTATCTCTTCTGGGATATCAGGGTAAAACTTTCAAACAAAGAAGCTGAAAATCTTGGCTCTTGGTCTACATGTATATAGAAATGATAATCTTGCTAAATTGTATAGCTCCAGGTACAGTCAGAGATGCTGTGTCTCAAAGGAAGGTGAAGAGAGATGGGGGGAAATGCTTGATATCCATATCTGGCCTACACACACACACACACACACACACACACACACACACAGAGACAC
>NC_022023.1:21904695-21982214 GCF_000317375.1 Microtus ochrogaster
AGAGAGAGAGAGAGAGAGAGAGAGAGAGAGAGAGAGAGAGAGAGAGAGAGAGAGAGAGAAGGTATTTTGAAATGCTTATAGATTAAGATATTCTCATCTCTTCCCATGATGACTGTCCTTGAACTCACAGAGATCTGCCTGCCTTTGCCTCCCAAGTGTTGGGATTAAATGTATGTGCCACCACACCCAACTACTCTTTATCCTTTTTCTTTTCTCTCGCAAGCCTACATATCTTTTTAAACACACTGTAAACCGTTTAGAGGTTTTCTTCATCTATCTTTACTGTATATCTCTCTTTTTCAGACCACATGAGTCTTTAATTTGCTAAACAATGTAGCTAGGATTAAAGCCGTGGCTTTGTCAGCTGGACCAACCCAATCCTTAGCTTTCTGAGAGCCTAGCTTCAAGACAGAAGTACTGGCTGGAGCCATGTTTATTGCTACAACTCTATGGAGTTTCAAGGTCCCTGACACCACCAAGAAGCGTGCTGTTGGCAATTCATAAACACCACTTAAGTGTTTGGTGGCAGGGCCTCTTAAAAGAGCTGCAGAGTTTTGCAGCTAAAGCTCAGTCAGGAAGCCTCTCTTAAATGAGATGCACTTGCCTCTAGCCAAGAGAGCAAACTCGAGAAATTTCTGCTTAATGAAGAAGCCATGCTTAATGCTGTTATTTTGTGTCTAGAATTACTTCCCAAGCTCTTTCAGGTTTTCTGTGGATGCAGTTGTCCACACATTGGGCATCATTCCACTTCTGGGGAGGGATGAGGGTGCATTTTCTCCATTCAGAACCTGGAGAAATGGGCAGTTACTTTGGTCGCGTGATCCTGAAAGGGGATAGGAATAGATTCTACCAACCTAACTGATGAGTGATAAAGTTGCAAATTTGCTTCTTATTCCAGCTTCCAACTCAACACTTACTTTGGTTTCTTGTTTAGAGTTCCAAATAAAGTTCTGTAGTGAGGACAATGTTCACTTGTCAGGAAAAGAAGCTAATCACAGTTTAAGACTTTTCTCTTGTTAACATCCAAACTGTGAGCTCATGGAAACCCTACTTTATGAGAGTCCACTGTTGATGGGGAGAGGCTATGCCCAAGGCACTGGGAAATTCACATGCTGCGTGTTTTATTCTTTCTTTTGTTGATTCATGCGTTAATTTGTTTAGCAAATGTTGCCGAAATATTGGAAAGTTCAACTCTTTAGTTTCCTTGGCATGGTTTATGGTGTAAATATGTTCTTTACAATCCAGTAATACCAAATACAGACAAGATGGCGAGCCATCTTCAAGCCAAAGTCCACTAATGCTTAGTATATCAAGTTAGAAGTTTGTCACTTGGGGGAAAAGGGGTTGTCCTTCCAGCTCACACATGGAAGACTTGAAAGGCCCAATCAGAATCATGCTTTGGAATTTCCTTCTGTCCTCAAAACATTAGCCACTCACCAGTTACTCTGAGTAAAAGCAAACTTTGAACAGTGGGTTTAGGACCCTGACTTAAGCAGTATCAGCAAAACCAGGCTTTCTTCTTTATCTCAAATTAACTACAAATTCAATTAGAATAAAGATCTTCGCTCGCCCTGCAGAAGGGATTTTACACAAAGCAAAGCAGATGTTCCCACAACATT
Source organism: Microtus ochrogaster (assembly GCF_000317375.1). Classification (NCBI taxonomy): domain Eukaryota; kingdom Metazoa; phylum Chordata; class Mammalia; order Rodentia; family Cricetidae; genus Microtus; species Microtus ochrogaster. Next base: position 21,906,315 of record NC_022023.1, read on the forward strand.
GAGAGCACTTTGCCCAGCAGTCTATGGGATTTTCCATCTTGCAAGTCCAATCAGTGGTGAAAGATACACAGAGGCAGCCTCTCCAGTTCTCCAAACAGCTTCCATTTCCTGTGTGCCTTTAATTAGATTTACTTCTTCAACCAAAATAATATGAGGCTGAAAGAATGAGGGGAGGGGGACCCTGCTTCATATTGGGTTAAACTCTGTAAAGCGCTTGCGGCAAAGCATCGTGACCGGAGTTCAAACCCCAGAACAAAGGTTAAAAAAAGGCAGGCTGTGGCAGAGTCCTAAGCATTGTAGAGACAGAGCCAGGTGGAGTTTTGCAGCTTTCTCACTAGCCAGTCTGGTCTAATGGTTGAGTCCCAGGAGAGACAGCATCACTGAAAAAGTAATATGAACGACTCCCTGGGAACAAAACCTGAAGTTAAAGTCCAGCCTCGGAAGGCATGAGCACACATGTGGACACATTCCCCTCACACACATGTATATAATACTGGGTCAGCAAACACAGAAAATGTTAAAGATTTCCTTCTGAGGTGCTTTCAACAGATGAAGCTTTTCTTATTTATTGGGAGTTTGTTCTGTTGGACAATCCATCGTAATGAAGCTACCCACTAGAGATTGCAGTGAGATCATGGCTTAATTCAAGACTGAGCTTTGAACAAATAGTGGAACACAAAATGGAAATTAGAAGAGACCTACAATGGACTTGTACAGGTTTTCTAATATGTACAAAAGGAATAGCCCATGAGCCAAGATGCTTAATGAAGAGACGGGGGCCACAGGTGGAAACTGGGGCATAAGTACTGAAGGGACATACACATAAGTCTGTCATGATCTCTTTGACTTCTGGAAACGTCTTAACTTTGCATACATAAAACCTGTTTTCATCCATTGGATTAGAAAGGGAACTTTTGTGATAAAAATATGATCATATTTTCAGTTTTACTGAGAAGAGGAATGAATTATTGAAATATCCCTCTTAGTAGTTGGACCCTCTTTATCACTATGCTTATTAGTAAACAAAGAGCAAAACAGGCCCACATGATGCTGTTTCCGCTTCTTCCCACAGGATGGTATTGACATGAGTCACACCTTTGTGCAGATTTCCCACATCACATCCAGAAAAGAATTCTCACAGATCTTTCTATTCCTAGCTCTCATGAGTCTCTTTATTCTACCTGTTTGGGAGCATCTCCACTTTAAGTGGCCAAGGATCATCTTGCTAAGGTAGTACCCTTTCAATCCTATTTTCCCATGGTTCTTCTCTTTCCTAGGCCATTTCTCTTGCATGTCCCTATTCTTCATCCACTTCCTTTGTAAGGGTTAGATGATTCTTCAATTCATATTGTCCTAGTAGTTTAGTTTTAGAAGTCTATGTGCCAAAAAATGGTATAGACTCTGGGTAAAACCACAAATAATAAAAGTCTATCCAGCCTATCCTAGTGCAGGGATATGGATTATATATTAATATATATTTATATTAAGCCAACAGCTGCAGGTGCTGATTGTAAACAGGATGGGGAAGAAAAGGAGTGAAGGGAGAGAAGATGGGACAGTGCTGTTCACACAGATAAACCAGATCTACAGAGGTGACATTGCATTTAACTCAAGCAAGTGGCATTGAGGGAATGACTGCCACCTGGGAACCGCCTTGGATCTCCAGAAATTTAGAATAGACTAGACCACATTGATCGCATTAATTACATTGGTTAGAATAGTTCTTTGGGCACCCTACCATAGCAATTTGCTCATGCCTAGCTCTGTGGGCTCCTGCTATTGATACCCTCTATAGGTCTCCTGATGGGTCCACCCATGGTTCCATTATTATGTTTATCTCTCTGAATCAAAATATTTTATTCATATTCCTATGCCTATGGGATCTAGTGTACACCATTGTTGTTAGCAATAGTTGGGCTATTGTTGAATAAGTGATGAGAGGAATATATGACTAGGCAAATGAATAAGTAAACAAACAAGTGCATTTAATAGCAATGGCTCTACTTGGCAGAGAACAGGGAAAAAAATAAAATATTCATTCTTTTTCTAACTAAATATTTTCTAGGTATTTTAAATTAATAGAATTTTATGTTCTTAATATATTATTTATTAACATTTCTTCAATTATAAAATGGTGAGAATGATTGAAACATGTTTACATGGTATAAATAAGCTACATGTAAATAAATATATGATACATAAACAATAATGTGTGTCCTTCTATATGTCAGCTGCACATTATTTTGCATTCTTGAGTTTAGAGGCACAGTATCATGGAGGTACTTACTAAAAGAAGACAAGAAACCAATGTAATAGAATGATTTTCTCCTGAAAAACTGGTAACACAGAAGAACTGCTCTTCAGGGAGGCTAGATGCGGTGGTAGCTGGACTTGTTACTCTGGATGTAGGATGTAGCAAGCAAAGGCATGGAAGGCGAGAGAAAAAGATGGACAGAATGGATTGGCCTGGTTCAGGATGAAAGGATGCTATCTGGAAACTTCACGTGTTGAAGATGAGAGATTCTAATGAGTCAGTGTTGACCCTGAACTTGGAAACCCTGTAGTGGTGACCGTTTAAATGTCCCATGCTCTACCATTCAGGCATAGGAACCTGGGCTGTTAAATATTTCACATAAATTATAACCAAATAACAAAAAAAAGATGCACTTAGTTTCGCTTGGAGCCAGGAAAATGGTGTTTACCAAAGGGTTATCTCTTGATAGTGTCTCTTGTAGCACTGTAGGAGATAAATACATTCATAAACATGATTTCAGTTTTCAACTCAGCTTGTAAAGCTAACAGCCTAGATCCTGTCAAGCCTACTTAGCTGCCAAGAAAGTAGGCTCCAAACAACTGACTACATTCCTAATACTGCATATGATCCAAACGCCAGCCAAATTTACCTGATTGCAAAGTCCAGTGTGGTAGAACCTTTAGATTACTAGATACTGAATTAAATTTTAATCTTGAGATTATTATAGATTAATATGTATTTGTAAGACTGTTGAATAGTCCTTTACTCAGTTTCTCTAGTGCTATGCCTTGCATAACACATAGTATATCCATTGCTGACATTTATAGAGTCAACCGAAGCGATATTTTGTCTGTAATATACCCACAGGGCCCTTCCCACTGCCCTTTGATGGCCACAGTTCCTTCCTCTTTAACCCTTCGTGCTCTTAGTCTTTATAAAGTCATTGTCTCAATATTGTTAAATAGGAAGATCCATGTACCATGGAGCGTTGTAAAGCTAACATCTGCCATTTTTTTTTTTAACTCTGGGGTTCTTCATGCAGGTGGACACATCCGCCTTTGGCTGTTGTTATTGGTATGCGTGCATTTGGTTTTGAGTTCTTAAAAAAGTTATTGGTGGTGTGTTTTGGTATGGATTCCTTGAACTCAACCTGCTAGAATTCACTCTGTGCTATAAGTGTGATCTATATATTTTTCCAAATTTAGAAAAATTCGCCCATCATTTATTAGGGAGCCTTTGCAAACCCTTATCGCTTTTTCCCAGAAGGATTTTGATAATGTAAATATCAGGTCTTTTGTATATTCAAAGGTCCTTGAAGCTCTGTCCATTTTTTTTAGACTACATTCTGAAAAAATGTCTGTACTCTTTGAAGATCAGCAGTTCTTGTGCCTTCCTGTTCACTAATATTTTTCTGTCTCTTCCATTCTGATGCTGAGCTCAAAAACTGTGCTTTTATACTGATTTTTGCATTTTTCAGTTCAAAATTTTCCAAGTGGCTTATCATTATGTCTATTATTTTCCTTAGGACAAAAAAAAAATCCCATTTCCTATTTCCATCCTCCCTTCCTTTCTTCTACCCTCTTTAATATATATTTAATATTATATATATATATGTATATATATATTAGTTTCAAGAGTGTTTACATTGCTTATTGAGTCATTTACATGATAGTTGCTTTAAAATTTTGGTCAGATAATTCTAGCATTATGTCATATGTCGTGCACCGCGCCCCCGTGTCTGAGCTCTGTGCGCTGGCACCCATTTCGCAAGCTTCGGGCAAGGGGCTGGAGGTTAAAATACATAGACACACACAGACAGAGAGACAGCAACACGGGTCATCCTTGAATTCCCCAAGAATGCCCCCTTTATTGTGTTCAGGGGCAGATTATATAGAGATAGCCATGCCCCGGCCAAACCCACCAGAAACCATTCTCCTGCCATCAGGAACTCCTGAAGGTCTCGTGCTCAGAGCAGCTGTAGGCACTCAGATCAGGGGATTACAAAAAATTCAGGATCTGGGGTCTCTCTGCTCCCAACAATATATGTGTCCTATATTTGTTGCTTTGTTTCAGGTAGATTTTTTTTTTTTTTGGTTTTTCAAGACAGGGTTTCTCTGTGGCTTTGGAGCCTGTCCTGGAACTAGCTCTGTAGACCAGGCTGGTCTCGAACTCACAGAGATCCGTCTGCCTCTGCCTCCCGAGTGCTGGGATTAAAGGCGTGCGCCACCGTTGCCCGGCGTTTCAGGTAGATTTTAGTCTTGTTCTAGACATGATGAGTTGACTATTATTTACAACTACTACTATTCAAATCTGGCCATTGAGAAGCTATGGAGGAGTTCTTTAAACTTTTTTCTTTACCTGTCTTCTGTTGACACCACTCTAGTTGGGGGTGGGAATTAAAAGTTAGGGACAGAAGCCCAGGTCCTTCAGTCACTTCTATTGACAGATGGGAGAAAAGGAAGAGAATGTGCCATTTGGGGTGAATCTCCAACACTTCCCCATGTAGGAGGGACAGATGGGCCTGTTGTGAAATCACGTGTGCATTCTTCCACAGGCCCAAGGTTAGGACTCCTTTCTGTCTTGCAGAAGTGAACATTCCTGCTTCCCACGTAAACTTCTTTGGCATCCTCCAGTTATTAATTTCATGGGTTTGCCTTGGTAAAACAATGATTGTTTAAATGCTTTCTTTCTTCCTTGCCTTCCTGGTCCTTTGATTCCTGAAGAAGAGAGGATGGGAGGGTCAAAAGGAGAAGGGAGGTTAACACATGAGATTCTTGTCTGTGTCCTTCATGATCTAGGTTCCTTGACTTTTGTAGATCTAGCTCTCATAGGAAAATAAAGGAAAGGGGAAACTCAGGATCCTCCTTACTGTCCTTGTGCCCTGGTCAGTCCAATTTCTCCTCTCCACATTTCAAACTTTCTTTTGTGTGTTTCATACAAATTCCCAGCATGGTGTCTGTACACAGGAAAAGAAACAGGGGGAAAGAAACATTCTATTCCACCCTCCACAGGGCTGTTAATAAGAACACTGACAAAATCAGAGCTATAAATCACAATAATATTTGAGGATTTCAAGCATCTTTTTGTCACAGTTTATTCTTCTTTTGGGGAAGAGGTGTCTCATTCTGTAGGGACTGCAGCTTTCCTGGGGGCCACGATCCTCTGTGAGTTCCAGACTTGCAGGCATGAGGCTCAGTCATTAGCTTTGTGACCATTTATTTTTAGGAGAAAGTTAATTTTCCTTACTGATTTGTGTATGTCAACTTAATCAATATATCATTAAAAAAATACCTAACATCTCAGTTATGGCAAATGGAGAATTCCACTTCAAATCCCAAAATGTAATTCCTTGAGGCCCCCATGATTAGCATTGAAGTCCAAATCACAGCCATCACCCCAGGAGCTCTTACTGAAGAGAGACCCCAAGCAGCCCTTTTTAACCTTTAATTTCCCTCTTCTGGCAATGCCACATCACTCACGTGAGAAGCTGAGGTAATTCCTATTTCACAAGCCCCATTCTCTTAACTATAGGAAGGATATTTACATTAACCACCGAAATAACCTCAGTGCAGAGATGGGTTTTTTACCTCTCTTGGTTTGGGTTTTTACTGCTGGGAAAAAAAAAAAAAAACACCAGGACCACAGCAACACTTACAAAGAAAACATTTAATGAAGGGGGGCAATCTTACAGTTTCAGAGGTTCAGTCCGCTCATGGGGAGCATGGCGGCATGCAGGCAGATGTGCTGGAGCTGAGAGTTCAACAGATGTTAAGACTGACTCAGAAGCAACAGGAAGTTGACCGACTTACTGGGCAGTATCTTGAGTACATGAAACCTCAAAGTCCACCCTCAGAGTGACACATTTCCTCCAGAAGGTGTGGTCCAGATGAAAGGTGTGCCCTCCAGCATCCAGGTCTGTATTAAAGGCTGGCATCATCCAGCTGCTCCCAATAAGACCACACCTCCTCCAACATGGCCACACCTCCTGATAAGGCCACTCCCTATGAGTTTATGGAGGTCAAAGACATTCAAACTACCACATTACCCAAGATGGTCATTCCAACCACACTATCAAATATCTTTGTTTATTCTATAGTTTATGTTCCCAAGGTTTGACATGGTCATTTTTTACAGCACAGCAAAAGGATCCACTACAGATTGAATCCTGAGTGTTGGAAAGAGTGACCAATATTGATAGTAGAAGTTTGTCACTCAGTGGGTTGGTATGTCCTCATTATGGCGTGCCCAAATTATTTCAAATTGTTTTCCACACAAGTTTGTATCTTAGCCACAGACCCATATAGTTAATATCCACTAATATACTGGTTGAAGTGGAGCTGGTAAGCTAATTCACAGAGTTGGAGTTTTATCTTTGACTTATAGTTTTGGCTTTATGTACACACTCATAACACCATGGACCCAAATAACAATGCACTTACTATAGCAGCAGAAATTAGGTGTAAGGGCTGGCTAGATGGCTCAATGGATAAAAGAGCCTGCTGGAAACCTCCATGAACTGAACTCAATCTGCAGAACTCACGTGGTAGTTCGCCTTCAACTTACAAAATGTCCATTCCAAATTCACCTGGGTAGCACTGAGAGAAAGTCTAAGCATCAGGAGAAGGCAGCAGAACGAGGGTAGGAAACAGCATTCTAGACAAATTAGACATGGCGCACCTCCGGTTTTATAATCTCAATATCCCTTTTGCAGATCCTGCTGACAGGAAGGTATTACAGTTTTGCTGGCTTCAGTGACCTAGCATCTCTGAATTATCCCCTGCTTCGGTTTACAGAGGAATAAACAGGTAATTAATTATATATCAGAACACGCGAATCGACCTGGCAATAAGGTACAGGCTAAGAACGCTCTATTTACATATGTAGGTTATTTAAAATATGCCTTGTTAAATAAATATTTAAAATATCTCCTTATTTAGATTATAAAGTGTTCGACCAGAGGCTGCAGTTTGACTTTGCAGAATGTTCAAAAGTGAGAGACTTGACATCGACCATCATCCCTGCCCGATCACCCTCATCTCTGTCCTTGCATGGCAGGGCACACACACAAAAAAAATGTCCTTATTGAAACAACATCAATTATTTACATCAGCACTGAGATATATAATAATGGGGAAAGTTGGTCTTCAGGAATTCATAAACTTTATAGAATACATACACACACACACACACACAAACACACACACACACACACACACACGGAGCCGAGGCATTAATTTTCCACAGTCTCAATGTCTGCCTCAGGGTGAGGACTCAAAAGTGGACAGGGAGTAAGGAAAACAAGTTGTGTCAGAATAAAATGCCCCCTTGTAAATAAATGTCCAGAATTACTCTATAAAACAATATCGAGACCTTAAAGATAGCTTTCCATGCTTGCCACATCAACAGGACACCGGTAAGAAAAACAGACAGGGGAGGGGACAAGTGGGAAGATAAAGTCTCAGTGATGCTCAGGAGGAATCGTGCTCCCAACTGATGAAGGCAGAGCACCCTGAAGCTTACTTTTCTCTAGAGGGTTCCCCTATACCTGCATCTTAGGTCCCCGCAGAATGATTCCGTGAATATGGCGGCTGCGGATCCACCAGGGGGAGCAGTTCACCAGCACAAAAAACGAACCCTCCCGAAGGAAGTCGCTGAAGGCGCCTCTTCCTCTCAATTTACACAGCTGACAGGACCCCGATTTTATCAGGTCTCCTAGATGCAGCACGCATATACCTGGCGCTGATTCCCCTCCAGCCAGTCTCCTGCTACTGGGATACGTGTCGCAAACTCAGGGTCCCAGGCAGGCATTTCTGAGCTAGGCAGCCCTTGTAATTTACTGAAATTCCTCGCTTTATTATAGGAAGTTATTTTGGCTCTGTTTCCACTACTAGCTTTTAAGGGCAGAATGGATAGGTTTATCAAATTAGTTGTTTGGTTGTTTGGTGTGGCATAGGGGTGTGTGAGAGTCTCCCTCAGGTCTTGAAGGCGGGCGTCTACTGGAGTTTACTGATAACCCGGTTTCTCTTCAGTGATTTCCCCCCCTTTTTTTTTCTTCTTCTTCTTCTTCCTTTAACCAAAGCCCTGGGGCTGGGAAAGAAAACAGCTGTCAGAGAAAGGCTGGTGTCGGTGATAAGCCTTTTGTGTGCAAGCTCAAACTTTGAGACCAGCCTGTCCAAACAAAACAGCTGTGGTCTTCAGTGTGACGGCAGAGTACACCAAGGCTGTTCACGGAGGGGGGTTGGGGAGGAGCATCCAGAAAATATGCCGGTCCCTGAAGCGTTCTGCACACGGTTGCACAATCCACGAAGGAATTCCCAAGGGGAGCCAAGTTTTATTTTTAGTAGAGGTCAGTCCTTTGGTCTCCTTATCCTAATTCTCCATTGTGGCCCTTTAGCACATTGTTAGTGCAATAACCCTTGATGCTGGAGGCGGAGAGCCTGGCTGTGCAGCTCTGGCACCAAGGAAAACACAGGAGCCTCAGGGCTCATTGCTAGACTCTGGAATCGGCAGTGACGCTGCTCTTAGAGACCCTCGCCTCTGGAGAGGATGAGCCAAGAGTCTCTAAGGCAGGATGCAAAGGATGCCAAGGTTACATCGTTAGCCTCCTCGTTTGCTCACCCAGCTCTTAAAACAACAACATAAAAGCCAAACTCATTCTTGGGGAAAAAAAACCAGACCGTGTTTGGAACTTACCTGCTTTCTGCTGCCTCATTTCTCCTTCACAGGCCCCATTTAACTGTTTGGAAAGTCAGCCTGGAGTTGACATTCAGAAACCAGCTGATGTTTCCTCCCAGCAGGGCTTAGTGTCCCATCTAAGAATGTTAACCAGGGGCTTACTTAGGATCATTTTTCTTCAAACTTACTGGTACTCTACTTGTTGCTATTTTTTTCAATTGACTTCTGAGTAAACCATGGAGGAAGAAATCAGAATCCTCAAATGATCTTAGTTATCGGACATTTCAGTTATGGTGAGCAGCTTGGAAGAGGAACACACTAAAACAGCTAAAGTCATCGGGGCAAATTTTTGAGTTTTGAAATTCCAGGATCATCATTAATACTACTATCTCAAAGGAATTCATTCTCGAGACAGGACTGAAAATGATCCATTTACAATTATCTAATAATGAGGGCCAGGGATCGTGGCACACACCAGCAATCTCCACACTCAGGAGGCGGAGGCAGGACCGAAACAAACTCAGGACCTAATACTGTGACCGACCTGATACTACCATAGGCATCTGCCTGTCAATCCGAGGTATCTGCTGCTTGGCAAAGGAGTTTGTGGGACAGTGTGTTGCCTGGTTCATTTTCTTTATGGTCTTTACATTGTGCTTCCATGGATAGCATAAGCTCTATTCTGAATCCTGGCACCAATTTATGAGAAGTTAAACTAAGATGAATTTTAAGTGCTTAGAAACTGAGTCATGTCAAAGCACACCAAGGGTGTACACCTGACAGGTTAACAGAGGGCTGTCTCTCCCTGTCCCCTCTCTCCCTATCCCCCTTCTTTTCCCATTCCCTTGCCTCATTTGCTTCTCTGGGATGCTTCAGCTTAAGGCCTCCTACATGCTAAGCAAGCTCTCTACTGCTGGGCCACATGTCAGACCCTTGAGTAGAGATTTAGCATGGCAAGCAAGAGAAGGGTCTTTTGTCACCCTGATGGCAAATTTTTGCCCACATCTTAACTCTTAACCACTTCCTTAATTCCCCACATGACAGAAAGACACCCCCCGCCCATCTCCGGTCCCAACCCCAGAGCCCTCTGGTAGCACTTGGGTGAGTCTAGGAGAGATAGTGAGCATGCAATTCAGTGTGAACTGTTTGTAAAGGGAGCTCTTTCTGTTTCCCATAGAGCTTTGTGGCAACTTCTGCCCTCCCAGGTAACAACCTTGTACCATTTCCTTTCCTTGAGTCTCCCATTCCACACTGAAAAGAAATATCTACCTTCCAAGACTTGAAAGAGACGATATTTATCTGATTGTTACTCCAGGCCCACGTCAAAGTTTCTTCTATATGGAACAAAATGTAAGCAGTTTGGTTTTCCACTCCCTGCTCCTAAACTAAACTCACTGTTTCCTTCTGCAGCCCAATTCCTTTCAGTACAGATCAGTACATACTTATCCCATCCCGTTTCATCGCTCTGAACTTCCAGAATGTCCTGTACACTTTCCCCTAATTTTAATTTACATTACACACTTCTGTGGGGATGCTGAGTGATGCCCAGAACTTCTAATTGGGTAGAATCTCACCTTCAATAGAACGGAAGAATACAGTCATCGAGGGAGAAGGGAACTCCCATTTTAATGGAAGCACACTGCCAGTACCCCAAAGAGTGAGAGCCTTGGGCCAGGCAAGAGGGACAGGTCACACCCAGACTGACCCAGGTCTGTGTCCATCAGACACCACCGAAGGTGAGCTCTCCATGATCAGTTTGCTCCCGATGGCCTAAAGGAATGAACTCTGCCGTCTGCAAACTTCCTCTCTGCACAAGTCCTCACTTTCCACTCTCTCAGTGTTTCCTCATTTTATAACCAGAATCAAAGAAGAAAAAGTTCTTCCTCTTGTCAAACATTAATACACAAACTGAATAATTAACATGAGTTATCACTGCTCTTGATGTAAGCCATGTAGCCACATTCACAAATAGCAAAGGAATTGGCAAGATGAAAGCAACCCAGACAAGGAGGAATGAAGTATTGCCAGCATCGACGAGAGAAAATAAAATATCTTTCATTCCTTCTCTGGACTTTTTTTTTTTCTTTTGAGAGAGAGAGAGAGAGAAAGAGGCTTACTGGAATGGAGTAAAATATGAAGCTTGAATAAGATCCATAACTCTTTAATTTGTGTCCTTTTTAGCCTTCTTAAGAAAGCCTCCAAATATTTAAAGGGCTTTGGGACTAAGCCCTTCCATTTTCTCATTTTTTTTAAGTGTTCCCAATCTGAAAGAAAAAAAAAATCTAATCAGAAGAGAGAAAGTATCTCTGGGGAGATGCCTCAGTGACTCAAGTGTTTACTGTGCATGAGAACCTGAGTTCAGACTCCAAGCCCCCACATAAAAAACTAAGTGAGGCAGTTTGTAATGCTGGAGCTGGGAGCCCAGAACAGGCAGATCCTGGGGGCTTGCTGGCCAGCCAATGTAGCTGAGCCTGTGAGAGAGAGACTCAGAGAAAGAGAAACTCAATCTGCGGAACAAGGTGGAAAGTGACCAGGGAAGATACCAGACTTATACTTCTGGTTTTCACATGCACACACATGGGTAAATGCACCAGCACACACACACACACACACACACACACACACACACACAGAGAGACAGAGACAGAGAGAGACAGAGACAAAGACAGAATCCGAAATTTTAAGAATAGCTTGCAGTGAAAACATAACTTTCTATGGTTTTCATACACCTGATTTCCAATTTGTTTGTAAGCAACAGTATGTCTTTTTATTCTTAAATAAGTAAAGTTTTAGGAAAACAATGGACATTTGGGAAGAACCCAAACATGTATGTATTCTCAGGAAGTCGGAGCAGTAGACTTTCCCAGTTCTGGAAGAGACTCCTTTGTAAATCTTACTCTGATTTCCTCACTATGTAGCACAGCAACAGGGAATGTCCTTGCTGAACCCCTGCAGATGGTTAGTGTAACGTGTAAAACAACTTAAAAATCAAAGGTCCTAGATTCCAGAGAGAAACTCCCCAGTATTTAATAAAGGCTTCAAAGGAGTGATCATCTTACTCTTCTAAATATCTCACTTTCCAGTCTTTGTTTCTCAAGTTTTGTTATTGGATTATACTTTACTTTGTGTATGTGTATATGTGTAAGCATATATGTTCATCATGGTCAGGTATATATATATATGTTCATGTCTTTGTGATTAGGTGCGTATATATTCATGTATGTGTGGTCAGATGTGTATATATGCATGCGTGTGTGGTTAGGCGTGTACATGTTTATGCGTGGGGTCAGGCATGTATATGTTCATGTGTTCTGGCACATGGGGGCTCCATGATGCTGTCAGGTGTCTTTCTCTGTTGCATCCATCCTATCTTTTTGAGACAAAATCTTTCACACAAGCTCAGGGATTTGGCTAGAGCGGCTGACTAGCAAGCTTCAGAATTCCACCTGTCTCTGCTTTCCCGGCACCAGGGCTACAGGTGAATGTTGCTGTGCCAGGCTTTCTGCTTTAGGCTTTGGTGTCCACACTCAGGTCCTCATGATTGTACGGAGAACATTTGACCAACACAGTCATCCTCCGGTGCTAGTTACTGTGTTTTTAGGCAAACCAACCACTGACGCGTGTAGACAACCACACACCTTCCCCTCCTAGGAACTCTTGACTCCTAAAGCTTGATCTTCTTCCTTGTAGGGAACTGTGTTGTCCATCATGGGCTGTCAGCAGCATCCCAAACCTCTGTCCACTACGTACAACAGCACCCTCCCTGTTCCCAGTCTGTGATAGCAGAAAATGCTTTCGGATAGTGGCAGATGCCTCTGAGAGCAAAATTACTCCCCTTTGAGAACCACTACTGTGGCTCATTTGCTTGAGATAAAAAGCATCTGTGGCGAAGCATTGTTTTGTGGACTGTTTGAATAACAACTCTTGACTTCTCAAAGTTCTTCACTTACTTTTCCATGCTGAGATGAAACTGGCCATCTATCAGAAAAAGAACGCACTTGTGTTTTTATTAGACTTGGTCAGCTCTTTACAGACAGACTGCACCAGGCTCTGAAGAAATTTGCTGCCAGCTTTGGGAAGCTTTGCATCCAGGAGATGAAGGTCAGGTGGTTAGCTCACTTCTATTACATATTAAGTAAAAACAATTCGTCAAAATAACAGGTTAAACGTGCTGACATAAATGAGCTATAGCAATGAACTCTGTTGTAACACAGCCACTGTAAAAGAATTTGAGAGTTCACAAAAATAATAACCACTGCTATTAGCATATGCAGTTAATTGTATGCTTGTAACGAACGGGTTAAAACACATCCTTAATCATCGTAAAACTGGGAACATAATTATATGAGCCGCATCTCAATAAGTATCTGTTAACTAGGGTGCACAAAGTTCTCAACTCGGTTTCAAAACCAAAATTTGACTCCACTCATAAAATGACCTTAGTAAACACTGGAAGGGGATTTTGGAATTCATTCACCACAGACGATTTAAGCCTGCCCATTGCGGGAGTTCAGACACCCTATGAGGAACAGTAGAGTCAAGTAATAAAGGTAAGGTTGGGACAGCTGGAGGTTGTTGAGCAAGGCCAGTGGAGGCTGCTTGGAAGTGGTCCTAAAGACAGCACCCAGCTCATTCAAGTGTGCCCAGGCAGCTTGAAGACCATAGAGGGTGCCCTGTGATGTTTAACGTGAGATAAAGCTAGTAGGGCAGGAGTTGGGAACTGAACACCAACCCTGTGTCTCTGTGTTTATTAGGTTGTATCACATGACATTCACCTCCCTAAACGGTGGCTTGGCGTGACACCGAATACCGCGATGTGTAAAAGAAGGTAACCCAGGCAGATCCAATCACTCCCAGCAACAAAAGCTGCTTTCTTAAGCCCTTTGAAAGGGTCTTTGGACACAATTTCCTTGTGTAACAATCACTAAATCCTATTCTCTCTGAATTGTGCTATGTCCTTGCTCCTGGCTAGCCTTTGGCTGTCGGCTCTCCTTACACTTGTGGTAGGTGACCTATTTTACAGGGCTTCACCAAACACCGCCCCAGTTACCTCCCACATTAATTGGAACAAAGGCAACCCCATCATTTGAGACCAGAAGAACCTGTGCCACTTCCCAGGAAGCTTTCTGCAGAGTTGTCCCTACTTAAGACAAGCTATGTGCCCTGTCATTTTTCACATCTTTTAGAGGATCTTTTGCTTAAAGAACCACTTTCTGGGGAAAACAAAACCAACCTGCCAACTAAATTGAAAAGAAAAACCGCTGCCAAGGGCAAGAACTGGTTTGTGAGTAGGTTCTGAGAAGTTCAAGAATAGCCAACTGTTTAGTGGCGGGTCACACAGATTCGTGAAAATTGGCTCTGAGTTCCGTTTATTTCATAATTTATATTTCCGTTGTGTTTTTGTTTGTTTGTTTGTTTATACCAAATGTTGTATAAACTTTGACCCTACCTTTAACTTTATGCGGAAAGATCTGGAGTTCTCTCTTGGAGGGTTGAATCCATGCTTTGGATTGGTCGGTGTCTTAGTTTTGTTTCATGTCTGTATTAACATAGCAAACAAAAGCAAACTGATGAGGAGCGGGTTTATTTGGCTAACACTTCAGTTCACTATCCGTCATTGAGAGAAATCCCGGCAGGAACTCAAAGCAGTAAACTGAAGCAGAAATTCTGGGAAAATGCTGCTTGCTGGTTCCTTCTTTGGCTTGCTCCCTCTCTTACTTAGCTAGTAATTTACACATCACAGGGCCAACCTGCCTAGGACCTGCCTAGGAAGTAGCACCAGCGACAGTAGGCTGGGCTTTCCTATGTCAATTTTTAACACTTGGGACTTTTCCTTTCTTGACAACTGGATTCTTGAGATGAGTCTAGGCTATGTCAAGTTTACAACCGGTGTAGAAGATAAAGTCAATTACTACCTGCAGTGTCTTCACAAAAGCAATCTTTGCCAATAAAAGCACACTAGTATAAAATTAGGGATATTGGTCTTTCAAATTAACTCTTGCTTTTATGGTTCACTCTGAGACTTATTTTAAATTTCAAATCAAATTTTAAAACCAAATAAATATTCCGTTATTGATTAGGGAAATGGACAAAATACAGTCAGCAAGGCAACATGTGGTCCATTTATGTAGTAACGGCCACAACACCAGAGAGAACTCTTGTCACGGTTACATTTCCTTTGCCAACAGTAAGAAAGAATTGTTTTAAGAAGCTAGCAATTCTGTCTTTGGCCTCTGTCTTGCCTGTGCTTGTCATGGATCAAAAGAGGGGCCAGGTGATAACTCATGGCGAGACAAATCTATCATTTCTCTTGGCTAAATCAACGTGAGTGGCTTCTAGAGTGGTATGGGTAGCCCCTAAGATTGATGCTCCCTCAAAACACCATCTTAAAGTGAGGAAATTTGTTGTTGATACACCAATGAACTTTCTCCTTATTCCAATTGAATCCGTCACCGTGGGTGTATTGATTTCACTTCCCGTGCCTCGGCATGCTTTTTCTTTCCTTTTGAAGTAACCTCCATTGAAATTTGTAGTAAAAAATGGAATTCATCTTCTGCCTTCATTGGATCCAATTGTCTTGGGCCTAAGCTTTGCTTGAGCACTGATATCCTGGGGCATCAGCATTTGAACTTCTTTTCCTGGACTGGGGACTGTCATATTCTCAGACCCAGGGTTTGAGGAATCTTTCTTTTCCCTTTTAAAACTAACCTCAAAGCAAAACTCCATGGTCAGGTTCTTGTCAGTAGCTGGCTCAATTTGTTCTTTCGGAAAAACTCTCCTTTCCTTTCTTGGCCTGCTGCAGCCTCTGGAGTCGAACTTCCCACCGTGGCTCACCCTTGGAATTCAGTCTGGCCCCCAAATTGCAGCTGACTTTATAATTCAAATATAGTTGCCGACACATTTTTTTTTTTAAAAAGCTTCCAGGGAACTGTAAATGCTTATTTTAGCTTATTACAAGCAACGGTATCTTATATTTGAAGAATGTGAGCATGGCTGCTACATTCTCATTTATAATCTAGGAGTCCATTAGCAGGTTTAGTCTGTAGAGAAAGCCTCAGAAAAAGCGGCATGCCAAAAGTGCCAAGCCAGAGCGGTGTGGCGGGGGGAAAAGAGGATCCAGAAGTCTTTTCTAACCCAGAATTTATCTTCAACTAATAAAGTAGCCTTCATTGCTCATTGCTTTCTCATCTCCCTGTGGCTGTGAGATGCAACAGTACATAAAGGAGGGGAGCGTTTTGAATAGAGGAATGGGAAGCGATGTTCTTGGGAAGGTAAGGTGCTGCGCCTGAGAAGGGTCTAGCCAAGGTTAGGAAGCAGGAAGAAGATGCTGAGATCACGTGATATAAAGTAATGAGGCAGGAGGGACATGGAAACATCCTCACACAGACATCCATGCGGCCAAAACACCAACATGCATAAAGTAAAATGATCAAATTAGCAAAAAAAAAAAAATCAGCATGGTAAAATCTGATAGCCAGCTTCTCATAAATATTAAGGATTTCAAAGGAGAATCTACTTTGCAAACTCTCATGATTAGGCCAGCCAAAAAAAAAAAAAAAAAAAAAGAGTCCCTGTTGGAAATTTCTCCTATTGGTTTTATCATTTATTCTAATTTATAGTGAAGCCCTGTCACTCTAACTACCAAAACCACTGGTGTTGTTACCGAATCAAATGTGCACTAAGTGGGAAATGCAACAGAAACTACGTTTAAATCAGGGTTTCTTATGCTCTGCTCAGCTCAGGAAGGCTCTGGGCACTCAGTCTTCCGGGTATTACTGTATGGAGGTCCTATGTAAATAGATCCAGTTGTACTTCATTTCCAGCTGCTGGTGCTTAACAAAACTAAGATGCTCTTGAGAGCGCCAGATGGTCCAATCATGGAAGTTTAAAGAGTGGATCTCCTTTGGGGGTTTTAGTGCCCATTAGAAGTTTACCTAGCCCTCTCTCGTATGCTGAATTTTTATCACTATAACATGTTCTAAATGAGATCTGCATTGTTTCTCATGGGTAGACTTCAAGGAAGAGCAATATGTCTCAATGCTTCTTTGTAATGAACTATTATGCCTTTTATAGGGGGCCCTTTTTTTTCCCCTTTGGAAATGTAGTCTTTGAGAAAGTCTTTGAGTTCTCCCATTTAAAACAAACAAACAAAAAAAGATTGTCGCTTAAGGCATCTTTAGATCAAATGATTTTTTTTTGATGAATTCATGAGACAACAGTTTAGACTATATATTAGAAAAATATTCCAGCTGGGAAACAACACCTCGAGGGAAGAGGGAATCTCCTGGGACTTGAGACAGACTACACTGGATAAAACTCCACGGAAAGGGGGGTGAGGATGGGCCAGGAAAACTAAGTCAAAGGGAACCAGGTCACTCTAACAGATCATGGTTTTTCCATATCTAATTTCTCAGTTTGTGACTCTTGTGGGAATTTTAAAACCCATAAAATGTGCCCTTTCTCTGTCCCTGGTAATGGCCTAATGAAATAAACACTCATAAATATATGGTGTTCTCAGAGATAAGATCTGAACATCAGATGCCTTTTTACCTGTCACTGGATGTTTTATTGGCAGTGTATTGGTCATGTGATCTCTTCCAGTTATTCACCAGGCTCCAGCCCTGAAGGTCAGTCAGTTCCCTAGTCAATGAGTTCTTTTAAAGGTTCTGATGCCCAATGCCTAGTAATTAAATGAACTGAAATTCATACACAGCCTAAAGGTCTACAGATAGATTATTGGACTTTGCCAGATGCTTATGAGCTTTATCTGAATCTCAGAAAGTCTGGCCTAGGACAGATAACCCTCTGCATGAAAATTTAGATGATCTGACTCAGCAGGCAGAGAACATAGAACTACTTTGCCCATTACATTGGATTTAAATGAAAGGAATGCCTCAGTGGATGGAAGGATGGATGGATGGATGGATGGATGGATGGATGGATGGATGGATGGATGGATGGATTTGTTGGCAGTGATAGCATCACAAAGATTTGCTTCTATGGAAATAGTTGGCTTGACTTCAGGGTTTCTGGGTTGAGTGAGCTCGTAGTATTTTATCAATAGGGAAAGAGGGTAGCTGCTATTCTCTTCTCCCTCTTTTCTCTTCCATAAGGCAACCAGGAAATAGGCCAGGCTTTATTTTGTATTCTCCTTTCTTGGAGTTTCAGAACTTATCTAGACACCCTAGGCTCATCAAACCTGTAGAGACGCCAGTTGTTCCTTGTGATAAGTGAGGCCAGGAACTCCAAGCAGCCCCTACCAAGTTGAGAGTTACAAACTTCTGAAACACAGAGTGAAGCAGGACTTCCTTTGCCGACATCCTGCTGCCTCTGCCCAGCTGCCTTTTCCTAAGCCCTTGTTTACTTACCATAAAGAAGGATTTTGCTCCCTAGAGCTCTTATCTTTGCTGCTTCTGCTTGAAGATGAAGCTGTCTCCCCTGCCCACATTAGAAAGACAACGGCAATGCCTGAGCAAATGTGGAGAAATTGGACAGATCCACTGTGGATTTTTCGAGACAGGGTTTCTCTGTGGCTTTGGAGCCTGTCCTGGAACTAGCTCTTGTAGATCAGGTTGGTCTCGAACTCACAGAGATCCGCCTGCCTCTGCCTCCCGAGTGCTGGGATTAAAGGCGTGAGCCACCATCGCCCGGCCCTGGCTTTATTCTTATACTTTATGATATCCTGTCATCCACAGACGTCTACACCTTGAGCAATGCATGCACCTTCGATAATTCAAATATGTAAAAGTGTGTTTGTTAACTGTGTGTTCCACAAGCGATCCAAGTACATGGAATTCCTGCCCCAGCCTGAGGCAGCGCCATGAAACCACTAAGCGGGGGATCCATATATCTGATTCTCTTTGAGCCCTTGTTCATTTATAGGACTTTTTTGGGGGGGAAATATTTAGCCTCTTCAGACACTTTGGTTTTGGATGGAGACTGGAGGTCACCATGCCACCTTTGGTGCAGTCATGAAGCTAGCTCCATGGGATAATGTCAGCTCAAGTGTTTGACATATATTTTTTATAAAAAGATTGCTAATGAAAAACCAGTTTATAGGTGGAGTAGGCATAAGGTATCATTTCACATTTCCAGGCTTGATCATAACATAAATAAATAATAAAAGGATTGCGTATCTGTATCGTCAGAAAACTGTGTTAAAAGAAGACTGGCGGAGTTTGAACCATGAGAAAGAACTAGGTTGGGAGTTCCCACTGGATTCAGACAGCAGGAGCTGAGGACCAACAGCTTGAGCACATCTCTGGGACATCGTTTATTGCCCTGGATTTAGACTCTTCATTCTCATGATCAAAACTCCAATTTGAACTTCTGGGCTTGAGTTCCTTTAATGAGTTTTATGTCTTTAGTGCCTGGTACAGCTCTTGCCATAGCAGGTCATATATCTTAAGATTCCATGGCCATAAACTTTGCTCAGCACATGAGGAACCAAGTGACCGGATGTGCTTCTGAGTTTCTCTCTCTACAGTCTCTCTGGGAGACTTCTCTTGAGCCACATTTCTCTTTCTCGCTCCTGGCATCTCTTTGGACACACGTCCACTCACCCTGACCTCCCTTCTCCAATTTCCAACTATCTGGTCTGTTTCCAGTTACTGTATGCCTCCTTTGTGGTCAGACACTGGCGTGATAGCATTTCTGGGGTCCAGGCTTTTCAAATTCTGAGTTGAGCCGTCAACACATTTCTTCACATGGCACTCTGGCTGCCTGCCCATCCTGGATTGAAGGTGGCAACCACTGCCATTTCTCTTAACACCACATTCAAGCGTTCCTGGTTCACAGTCCCACAGTACCTCTGAGTCTCTGTACCGCTGTACCTCAACAGCCTCCCTTAGTATAAGAAGGAGACCTCGCTGTTGTTTATCGGGATGACAACTTCCTCATTATACTGTTTTTGTTTTGTTTTCCAGTGTTTGGCTCTGCTGGTCCTCAAGAGTCCTTTTAATCCCCACTTATTTATTTTTGATCCAAAGTCCTGGTCCTTATCCTCAAAGACCCCCCCACACACACACACACACTTTTCTGATGCCTTCATATGATCTTCGGTTCTCTTTGATCCATGAAGCTTCCTGCCTTCTCCAACATTTCATGCTTACTCCATCTTCGTCAGTTCTTTGATCCCTAGCAATTCTGCTTTCAAAAGATGTCCCCAATCTGGATTCCGTGGCCACATCCACTTAAGACCTACGATATGCTGGGTGTTTCTCCTTTCTGACCTAATTAAAAATGGCGAAGAACCTGCTCTTCTTAGTTTTTACTCTGCTCCACTAAATGTGCCCAAACAGAAACCCTTTTTCTCCACCCCTGCTGAGTAACACCCATTAGCACTCTGCAAAATTTCTCAGATACGCGGCTTATTTTGGAATAGTGCCGAGGGAAAAATTGCATTTAAATCCCTGTTGTTAAAAGAGTGAAGAAACAAATAAAACTTTTATGGTGTTGATAACCTTCTTCTTTTGCTTTTGCAATGCAGTCAGCCATGGGTCTTTCTTGGTTGACTTTACAGAAGTGGTTATCTGTATTTGCCTTCCTGCGATTCTCCTCACTACAGCTATGGAGCAGATGGGGAGACCTCATCTGTATCTCTAGGTGTAAACCTACCTCCAAGTGCTGTGATGTTGACTGTGTTCCTGTCACCATCAGCTGACCTCTTATAGCCCGAGCTGCACTTGTTTAGGACCCAATTCATGAATGCTGCCAGCTCTAGTTCCAAGCCAGCTCTGTGCAGCTGATACCCCAGTCTGCAATGTCCAAGTAGCAGCCATTAGAGTTGAGTTCAGCAAAGTTAGAATGAACATTTTCTATCCAGGCAGGTATGCCTGGGGTTAAGTTCTGGCTATGTCATTGGCGAATGGGTCTGAGGGTTCTCCTCTACATAAGAATAAATAAGAATAGCACTTATTTATATATATTATATAAATATAATTAATATATATTATATTTATTATATAGGTGCTGTGAGCTTACAGGTTCCTCCTAATTTGGACTCATCTCCTAACTCCATTGCTTCTCTCATTTGCCTTTCATCCCTACAGTTTAGGCTCTGCGACTGGAAGAGCTTTGATGCTTGCTTTTAGGACTCTAATATCATTCCCCTGTCTAGAATATCTATTCATAGACATGTAATTATGAGCAAATATGTTGTGTATATCACAAAACTTCCCAAATTGTATGTATATTCTACATAATATTTTCATCATGTGCTAAAAAATTAGACTTTGTGACTTAAAGTCTAATGGTATTTGGATCAACGTGAGTGTCCATAAATGGGATTCTGTTGCTATTACTTTCCCATGGTCTGGTCTGTAGTACTGGTTGCTTTACCAATGGGTCCTGTTAACATCCAGTACAGAGCAGAGAACAAAGCGACAGTCCCTGAGGGGTGAAAACTATTCCCCCCTAGCTTTATTAACATGTTTATAACTTACCTAAATAAACAATGAGATAATGGGACCTATTCAGACAGCTTGGCCTGGACACAGTGATGGGTCCCTCTCCAATATCTATGGTTCAAGTTCAGTCTGGGTCCCTACCAAGGCCATAGATAAATGAAGTTTTCCCAAGTTCTGGAGACAGGAACCATAAGCTAGAAACTGCTTGCTCCTTCACAGTAATTTTGATATTTTGTGATTTGGGCAGAAATGAACCATGAAGTTTTAAGTGCAGCCCTTGGGATTACTAAATTGGTGACTAGCTAAAAATGGAGTTCACATTGAGATAGTCTTTCAACATGCGTCTTTACAAAGTTCACAGCCATTTGTATGGAACAGTCTTCATTATTGGTGGAAGTCTACCTTTCGGTCGTCAGTGGTGAATGAACATGAACTGTTGAACAAGTACTCTCTCTAGCACTTGTTTGGCTACAACTTCCAATGCTCAGAAGTGGCTTTAAATGCATTCCCACCATGTCCTTTCTTGCCTTCCTAGGTTTAGAAGCAAAACCACAATTTTCTCAGCTCTTTGGTGTTAACATGCTGGTCCTATCAAGAGGGAAATCACACTTCATTTGGTTCAGGTGCATTAAAGCTGAGTCCATACAACCAGACGTGAAATGGAGCAAAACTGGAAAATATAGTTACACTGATTTCCCAGAAAATGTGGGTGCAGAATGTCAGGGCACTAGCTGGGATTCCCTTCTAGGTCTGTGCGACTTATTGTGGAAATGAAGTAATGAACTGTACCAAGTGAAAAGCAACTGGCATTCCTTTTAAATTTGCTCGGCATTGGCTAAGATTGCAAAAACATACACTGTAAGACTTTCTGTCATTAAAATAACAGGATGTTTATTTGATTGGCTCCAAAGAAGCGAAAACGCGATCAGCTCCAAAAGGTACTTTGTGATATTCTTACCTACTCTCTATCTGTGATAAGTCGGAGAGTATGTATAACAGCTTGGGAATTTGTTGTTGACCCAATGAGAATGTGGTTTTGTTAAAGTAGAACAAGTTTGGGAAGAAACAACACCCATGGCTTAGCGATCAATGTGTGGACTAGTTTGTAACTATCCCTTTAACCTACTAGCCACAGCTATTCCTTGCAAATCAGTATCTATACCCTTGCAAATATTCATTGAATTTAATGAATTTCTTATGTGTGTATAGTATATTGGTATGTGTGTGTTCTATTCACATGTATATGAGTAAAACATGTGGGAACATGGCTGTGCACGTGTGTAAGATAAGTGTGAAGGCATAAAGATGACATTGTTTTCACATTATCTATAAAACAGCGTCTCTCTAGGAATCATGGATTCCAGCTACCCTAGATAGTCAGCTTGCTCAGGAGATCTCTGTTTCTGCCTATACTGGGATTACAGGCTGCACCCCTCACTAGTCCTTTTAAATGTGTTCTGGGGGTTCTCATTTGTGTGGTAACTTCTTTGTCCAGTGAGACATATCCCCAGACTCGTGTATCTCTCGGGTAGCATAATTCAGACTCGTAAAGAAGAAGAGAAATAAAAATGCCAAGGTGAAATCACACAGATTGATTATTTTGGTATTTTTCAATCCAAATACTTACATACAACATGGAGCCTTGGAGATCCTAAGACAAGAGAAGAATTCAGGCTGGCAACATCGGAAACATTATACTGAAGACCTGAGTGGTTCCTTGCTGCCATTTACAGAAACTCTTACATAAACAGTTCTTGCTGCAAGCAACCTTCCAGGCTTTTCAAAGAGACACATGCTATACAGAGCTTTAGAAATCAATGAGCTAGCAAGAGAGAGAGCACCCAGAACCCAGGCTTGATATTATTATATTGGTACTGCCAAGGTATCTGTATATCCGATGTTGTGTTGTCTTCAGATCTGCTGTCTTGAGATCGCTGTAGAAACTAGACTCCATGCGGAGTAGGTGGGAGCCAGGCTTGCAGATGTAAGGAGAACAGTTTCTCTCTTGTAGATATTCCTTATGTGATAGAACCGAAGGCATGTAACTCATTGCAGAAGCGTGTTAAGATTTTTCATAGGGGTACAAACATCTTCCCAGAGAAGTCAGGAAGTGTTTGAAATTGGCCTAGAGAAGCTGGAGAGCAAAATACTCTGGATGTTTATGTGAGGGTCAAGTGGGACAAAGAAAGTGAAACATTTTATAAACCATAGCACCGATGTAAATATTTTTGCACATCAATGCATTTGAGCATGTGTGTATATTTCTTCATATTTTGTATATCTTATACACAGCTAAGAATGTTTTACGTTTTCATTATTTAAAACAAGTAAAAACTAATCTCAACGTTATTGAGAAACGACAGTGCAAAGTGAAACCATTAGCATTATATTAATATTATATTAATTTATATGATAAGCATAATCATGCTTTCCCCAAATGTCCATTTTTTCAGTTGGTTTGTATGCATGTAATTTTTTCTCTTTTCCTTGTTCTTTTTTGGCAAATTGTTTTGCTATTGCTTATGTATTTGCTTTGCTCCATGACATGTGGACAAAACATCACTGGATATGTCTAATAATCAATACAACATATATTAGCATCCGCTATTTAGAAGTCTTCACAATTTTTCTTTCCTGTGCGGTTAATATGCCAGCAACACATCCCCTATTCTTTTAAACTCCTTAATTTAGATTTTGTTCAGTTTCTCTATAATAATCTATAATTAGAAATCCACATGAGAAGCAGGTATTTGGGCAGCCTCTGAGTCCCCCCAGTGAAGGTTCTGACCCACCCTGCACGCACAGCACCATTTGCAGAAGGATGACAGCATCATAAACACAGGAGCTTTGGACTCTAAATCACTGTTGGGGGCCCTCTTGCTCTTGGAATCTGCATTTCGACATTTTCATTCCCAAGTCGATGACGCTTAATGTAAACATGAGGGCTCCTGCAAAGACTCCCCTGAGCCTCCCTGCTGGAAGCTTCTTTCTGGCTAGAGAAGGAGGCATCTAACTGTGCCTCTCTCTAGCTCTGTCCCAGTCTCTGAGACTCATCAGAGCCTGGCATCTTACTGCAAACTGTGCACTTTGATACGGAGTGCGAGTAAATGATTTTCTTTGATGGGGTCCAGAATCCAGTGTGTTTCCAGGCAAAGCCTGCTATCCTATCTGCGGGGAACTTTCACAAGTTCATTTAGGCAAGACCTTCCCCATAAATCTAGCAGTCAGCTTTCCAAGGTGCTCTTTTAGCTGACGTCTCCTGCAAAATGCCCAGGATTTCCTGCCACACCTAACTTCTTTCCAGAGTCCATGAACTCTGCAACTGGAAAGTCATACTTGAAAAATAATTTAATGCCACCATTCTCCTGGCTGTCAGTCCCAAGGCCTGAGATCCTTTGGGGGCATTTGAGGATGCCTTGCTTGGAATCCTTATTAGCAGATGTAACTGTTAATTTGGACTCCTGGGTTTGGGAGGAAGAGCAGTCTTGGGCTTCATTCTGACATTGTCACTAGAGACATCTGGGCATCTGGACATATTACTATGGAGTTAGAGTTAGAAGGACTAAAGAGTAGATAGCAAATACCTGAACATATAAAACCTTCCATTGAAGATGTATAAAACAAGTTACCTGATCTGTTTGCACAAGTCCACATTCACAATACTCAGAAGACTAAATGCTATGAATTTGAGGCTAGCCTGGGCTATTTATCATGGCACTGCCTTTGCTCCCTGCCTCCATAAAAAGAAAGAAAGAAAGAAAGAAAGAAAGAAAGAAAGAAAGAAAGAAAGAAAGAAAGAAAGAAAGATACAAAACAGAAAAGTACTGGGAAAAGTTGAAACATTTTATTTTGAAAATAAGTCTCTTCAGTGGTGGTTGCTGTGTTTGTGTAGGCTTTGGGCTTCTGGAAATTTCCATGAAGTTGAAAAGCACCTCTCCTCTCAGCAGTCTGAAACAATAGAAGGAGTGCACTGAGAACCGGACCATCTGATTCTTGGGATGACAATTCTCAACGGTTAGAACTGGAGAGGGCTTGACCTACCGAGGTGGATTATTTAGTCTTCTTGTGAAATGTGGACCCTCTGGCTAGTTCTTATTTGCTCTATTTGAGCCGGGTTTTTTTTTTTTTTTTGTCTTCTTTCCAATAATTTTTGTATTTACTAAAAATAAGACTACCCTAAACTTAAACCCTACTGGCCTCTGGTTTTCCATCTCTCTGTTCCTCTGTCTTCTAGCTGCCCGTGCTCGGTGCCAGAATGTTATAGAGAAGGCGTTTTGTTTATTTGAACTAAGCCAGTGACCTTTGCCAGCATTCGAATCATGAGCCACAAATTACATGAAGTACCTTCCCTGCTTGATGAACAAATGGGATCGGGTTCCAGGGCCTTCTGGAATGAAGCTGCCTTTGCTCTCAGAGCCTCAACTTTTTAATGAGAGATCCTGGACAACAGATAAAGTTGACATGGTATGACAAAGTTCCACGGTGGCAGGGAAGCTTTTGTCGGAATAGTGATGTGCAAACTTCAAGATTCAGCCCTCAAGTTTGGACACACTGCCAAGAATGTGGATTCCTTTTTAAAGTGTCCAGATGTCTCATGTCTGTGGGACTGTGCTTTCTGAGACAATCTCTTTATTTGTTGGTTTAGATCAGAACAAGAAAGTACATTGCCTTCTTGAATTTAGTTCAAGTCACTTCCAGAGTCAGAGAAGCATACCATACCTTCAGATACCTATTTTTATCATTTAATATATTATGTTGGATTTTTTTATTGACTGTGTCAAAGCTAAACTTATTTTAGAACACACATATTTCATCTCAAGCAAAGTCAAAACGTTAAAAAGCCACTGTAGAAAAACTAGGGAATGCGATGGAAGAATTGGAGACTATGGGAAAGGAATTTAAAAAAACTTCCCCCACAAACATCAAAAGAAAAGCAGATGGACCTTTGATAGCTTTGCTCCATTGAGTGTTCTGACATAGCACAAGATAGGACAGACTTGGCCATCTCCACATGGTAGCTAGGCTACCTCTGTTTACAGATCGTGGCTGTGACTATCAAGGAGAGAAGATTGCCGAAGAGCAAGTTGTTTATTTCTTAATTAAATTTTCCATCCAGTTGTTTAAAGCAGATACAACAGCAAGGATTTAGGGGCTCACAGATGGCCGTGTGAATCCCTTTACTCTCTTACCTCAGTTCTGAAGAGAGTCTGCCAGTTCTCCATTTAGCGTAGACTGAACTCTCTCATGGGTTCGCTGGAACTTCATGCGTGTTAGGACAGAAATTTTTGACCACTTGCTCGCTGTAGTGCCCGTAATCAGCAGCACAACAACACTGGTTCTGTTTGCTGCTTATGCACCCAATGAGTCCATGACTTGGGACTTCAGAACAATGCTACAAACTGTAGCGAGCTGCGTGGTGTCACACCTGATGGAGATGTATAATCAACTCCTGAGATGGCTAAGGTCTGACCTATGCTATGATCACGCAATGATTATTAGCTGCTTGCATATGTGTGAACCTATGGGCAGTGCCCACCTGGCAGTTCGGGGTTGGCAGCCCATGCCTACTTAAGGGCTGGGAGAAGTTTGCCCGGAGAGAGAGGAGAGAGAGAAAGAGGAGAAGGAGATAGATTGCTGTAAATAAAGTCCTGAAAACTGCTGCAAGAAGAGCTCCGGTGGTTGCGTTATCCTTGCTGGACGAGGGTGGACGCGACAACAAACAACTCCCTCTCTCTCTCTCTCTCTCTCTCTCTCTCTCTCTCTCTCTCTCTCTCTCTCTCTCTCTCTCTCTCATTTTGAACTTAATAAGACAACCCTGATGACCTCAATCATAGATTTAGTGTTCATTGATATTTGTTTAAGAGGAAGGATGAACCTTCCCACAATGCAGAGAGAATTTTTCATGGATATGGTATCATTCCGCTGAGAATGGTCCTTTACTTTCTTCAAGTTGGTGGCCAGAGTTAGAACAAATCTCACTGCCGTGTTTGCTGCGTGATGCAATGAAGTGATGGTCCTTCGTATATTAGAATTTGTTCATGCATTCATAATGAGCTCCTATCCAAACGTTTTGAGCTCTCACGATTTTCATAATCCTAAATCCTGCTCTTCACTGCTGTGATCCAGCATTGAGCATAAGAATTATGTAAACCTTAACGAACCTGTGGACATTCTCTCCCATGTACTTTTAGAAAGCAAAATGATAATAGCTACAGAGTACCTTAAGCAGAATCCACTCCTCCAGTACCAGCGCTGTGATTAAACTGCTGAGACTGAAGGCTGGAAAGGGAGGAGAGGAACCAGGGTACAGGTTGGTATGTGTGGGATATAGGTCTGACTTCAAGTTCTCTTTTGTTGTTGCTTTTCAGCCAGCGATGTTTTTAAGAAATTGTAGACTTCTAGGAAAACGCAATAGCGAAATGTATGACGTTCTCCTTGGATAATTGGAAGAGTACACAAATAAAGAAGTAGGAAAGCTATTCAGAGAGGAAAAAGTCGAGGAGTAAACTGTCTTGTTCAGATATATACTATGTAAGCAGTAGACAGCACATTCTGGGAGGAATTCGAGAGATATATTTGGAGCACTTACATAGTACCCCACTCGCTGTCACTTCTTCCTCTAAGCCATGCTCCCTAGTGAAATTCCTTTGTGTTTATTTTTATATCGAAGAGTCAGCTACTTTCCTCACAAAAGATTAAATGAGATAATGCATATGAAAGCGTTACTTAAGCCATAATGTGTCCCGCTAATGTTACACATCGTCAGGGTCCATGAATTCATAAAAAAAAAAAAACAAAAAAAAAAACCCTAGTTCTTAGGGATAAACAGTTACTGAGTAGGGATCATAGGCTGCTGAGTCTGAGTGGCATCCCCCATGAGGAAAGAAAAACAAAATGAAGAGGAAGTGTTATTAGTTCTTAAAATATTTGAATTTCATCTCTAGGTTCATAAATGACAAGTTTGTTGTTATGGGCTTCTTAGCTTTCTGAAACTTAGAATTCAACGTTCCAGCACGACAGAACTGAATTCAGTAGAATGAAAAGTTGGTTCCTTGGTCCCCAATCTGGACATGTTGTAGTAGGGCAGGAGGATATGAGGATGCTGGAGAAAGCTCATCTCTGAATCCATAGGCTGAACGAAGACTTTAACTGTTTATAGTATCTAGAAAGAGCCATAGCAGAGTGTACATTTGCGTTCCCAGAAACCAAAGCATATAGAGATGCTAGGATGGAGGATGTGACATGCCCAGGGGGGGAGGCACGCTTCTGTAAACAAGAGACAACCACTCCAGATTGTATAAATCAAGCAATTGATAAGTTCAGACTTCAGAAAAGCACCCTTATCTTTGAAGGCTCACAGATTCGAACTCATGTCTTAGTGCCACAGATCAAGACCTTAGAGAAAAGTGTGACTTAGATAAGAGTGTGGTAGTTCAGAGAAGAAAGTTTGAGTCACCCCAGCAGCTTGAAAAACTGGGGTAGATAATCCTTTCTGGGTTCCCATTGCTCAGTAGGACAATGGCTACGCACATACTAATAGTCCCTGAATCTCTTCAAGTTATATTGTCTTGCCCACTCCTACCACAGGTCAATTACACTAAAATTTCCATTTGGGGGGGCGGTACTTGGTCTTCTCTGCATGGTTTAAGTTTCCTAAAATGTTCTAGTACAAGCTTAGAAACCATTTGTTTACAAGTTTTAAGATTAAAAAGATGTGTAAAGAGGTTTACGCTCAATCACTTTTTCTATTTTGACTACACTGTCAGTGATTTCAAATGGCATCCAGAAATGCGTCCAAGGGCAGTTGCTAGCAAGAGTCAAGCAGTGCAAATTGACACCATTGAGGTGGTGTCAACAAGGTAAATCCTGAATCCAATCCTTCGCGGTCTTTTCCACATTAAATGTAAAGAAGAAATAAATTAGGAACCAACTGTAGTCTGCGTCCTAGGGCTCATGTGAGCCTCATCTTGGCATTATGCAAAGGAGACTCAAGAAAAAGACTGTCCCGTTCTTCTCCATAGCTTCCTCCTCCCACACCGATCACTGCAAATAGCTACTGAGCCTCTATTCTGTTCACTGATGCTTCTTATGTTGTGTACTGTTGATAAAGCTGATATGCAGGCTGGAAGTAGCAGACAGTGGAATGCTGGGAACAAAGTTTCTGCGGCTTTGTTGACCCAGTGACTGCTGTCACGAGAGAAGACTAGGTAGTTCCAATGGGATCTAAGCCTTAGGAGATGATTGACAGGGCTGAGCACAGGGGAGGTGAGTGTGCAAGCCCACTGAAAAGCCCAGTAATCTTGACTCCAGCACTGTTTCTTTTTCATCTGTCTTTACATTTTGGGTCATGATCTCTACCCAGTTCAATAAGGTAGAACGGAACTGGCCAGCGTCTGCCGAGTGGACAGAGCCCCGGAAAAGTTCATTTAAACCTTAGGACTTACCAAGATATCAAAGAGTAACTGCCTGGTGGATATCTAATCAATATGCAAAATGGGGCATCATAGCAATAGGCACAGAAAGGGGTAAAAGATGTCAGACCATACAGCATTTAGTGAATACTACAGTTGCTATCCAACTCAAGTCTTGAGTCCTATAAAGCTGTGGGTCCGTGTCAGGTACTTGGAGAGCATATTATCAGATACTCTCAATAGGGGCTTCTTATTGAAAAGCAAGACACTGAGTTATATTTGGGCACCGGGGCTGGATGAAGTCTACTGTGGTAAACTAGAGTTCAAGGCCTGGGACGTAGAACAAACTTGGACCATGTCTCTAGAAATGGAACCAAGTTTCTCTAGGCGCCAAGGGGACTTCATGCTTGGCTAATGAACATCTATCTAGGCTGTCGCTCCCTGAATTCCTCAGACCTGGGGTCAAGAGGGTTTCCAGGCATTTGGGGGCTGGATCTGGAGGTTAAGTGGTTCCAGCTTCTATATAAAGGCAGAAAGCCAAAGAGGTCGTCACTATGATAGCTCTCAATTTTCAGCTAGTTTCTTCATGGAACTAGTTTTTAGTATGTATATATAGTTCATCTAGTAGCATGCCCAAAGAAAGGAGGTTAAATAAGCTATTTCAGCCTGAACAAAGTTAGGTGCTACTGCACTATGCCCCAAGTGACATAATATAAAGACCACAAAAGTATTTATCTGAGAGAATGACTACGTGTATTTGATAGCCAATCAAACTCTAGAAGATCTGGTATTGTGGAACATGAGTCTACTTCAAGTACGGATTGATAAACACAAGAAAGCCATAGCTACCATATTTGTACATTATGGATCACGTATGATTTTCAAAAGAGCAACTGCTATCCCTTTTCAAAATTAAAACGGGATTTGTTTTTCTTTTTCAAATATTCGATAAATATTTCTCTTGTTCTCTTGCTTTAAAAGAACAAATATTAGCCGTTAGAAGATACCGCGTAACCATATAGTATGACACACACACTCAACACTAAAACAAGCCCTAAGGGAGCTGCAAGAGGATTGTGTTACCCCACATATCGCTGAGCTAGCAGCTCGGCAGCCATCCTTTCTCTCCTTTTCTTGTAAGATCACGTAGTGCGCATTCTTAAAGCGATAATGGAACTAAATTTGGAGAGAACGGGCCCTTAAGTTTCAATTTATTTGTTTCGCAATCACAGCCTCAAACTGAAGGGAAAATTACGCAGCAGTTTGATAAATAAAGCCCTATACATTCAAACACAAAATGCAAAATGAAAACTTTTAGAACTTGAAATAATCAAGGACCCTAGATTAATTCCATCAGTGGCTGGGAGGTTTTTTTTTTTTTTGTTGTTGCGAATTTGCTGGAGAATTCGGTATGAAAGCACTCTAACTAGTGCCTGATTATATCAGTGTCTCCATTTCCTTTTAGAACACACATCTGTTGTTGTGGAGTGGGGGGGGGGGTGGAGGGAGAGTGTGGTTGTGGTTATTATGGAAATACAGCAAAACCAAATATTTTAAAGCAGATGAGAAGAAACCCACAAACAGTTGGCTCGCAAATGGTGTACCGTTTTCTACATACCCCTGCACAAAGACGGCAGCAGCGTGGGCCACAGCACTGTGCATGGTGGCCTCGGGTTTATCTGTTTCAAACACGGGACTGCTCTTGGTAGTAAACGGGCGGGAGATTGTTTTTTTCCTCTTTATCCCCGCTCTCTTTTTTAATTGTTGTTACTCTGTTTTGCCTGAAAGCTGCAGCATCTCCCTGTTCATTATTCCCTGCTCAGTCAAATCCTGTCTGAAATTAACTCCTTGTGCCCTGCTCTGTTTTTCTACCTTGCGTGTTTACAAGAAGCCTGGGAAGGAGCTCGCTGTAGCAGTTTCAGATAGTTCCACGCTGGTTTGAAGGCTAACTCTTTGACAAATTAACTCAATGCGGAGTTTACCCGTCTGTTTCTTCGATATTTACATTTCTTAAAGAAAAGTAGTCCTAATTATTGATAAATCGTCCCCCACATGCCAGAGTTTCCTGCTAAGGATTTTCTCTATTTGCAGCACCCTGTTCCTCAGAGCCTGGGCTGAATCGCTGACTTGCTTTACCTTTTTCTACCTTAACTTGAGATGACTGTAAAAGTATTCTCAGACTTCACACTGAAGCTGGGAGACCTGGGTGAGGGGAGAAGCCAACAGCCAGTACCCCTGGGGAACAGGGTTACTCCTAACAGCCTTGTAATCCCAGAGTCTTCAACTTGAATTAAGGGCGACCATCCGACACACCATAGAGATGGAGAAGTCGCTGTTATAAATGAATGATTATTTGCTGTGCAGGGAAGTGCCTGTTTGTACCACATTTTATTGTGATGTGTTATTCGTATTCAGTGCAACAGTAATTGGGTCTTAAACATGATAAAGTATCTTTAAGGCTGCATTGGTAGCTCAGCTGCCTCCTGCAGGTTTTTAACTCTAGTTAAAGAAGGTTAATCAAAGCTAATGAATCTGTTTTATCCATTGCCACAAGTTTGTCAAAAAAAAAAAAAATTGTGCCAGGAGATGACTGAACTAAAATCCGGATTGTTCAGCTGTGAAGGCAAATACACTTTCAGCATAATAATTTTGCAAGTGCCTTTGATGGCCTCGGATCTGGGGATAGCTACTACCTGCAAGCTTAGGGTTTTCTTATCTTTCTGCTACCCATTTTCCTGCCTTTAAAAAAATTAGAGGTCTTTTGCAAGCACAGGGAAGAGAATGCAATCTCCCACTACAGCCTTCGGCAGGCGAATATCACGAGACTGTTGCATTCAGAAGTTTAGAATAGCACTGCTCTTTATGAAAGAATATGGGGACCCCCCCCCACTAATAAAGCCAATTCATTAGAACAAGTGTTTGTTACTAAATCCCCCCACGCAGGACCACAGGCAATCGGAGCCAGAACATGAAGCAATTAAAGTTGCCTGTGCCCCAACTGTCACCCACCAGCTCTGTTTTGTTTTCTTCTTAGAAAAGTGTTTGAAGAACTGAAATTCATAATTTGTCAGGCAACAGAGGTCCGGTCCATGCCTCCACCCTGTTTGGAACAGGTTAAGAATACAATATAAGGTAACACTGCCCCGTCATTGTGTGTCCCTTGCCAAGGTTTGGGAGTAAGCAGCTGGGCTACCATCCACCTTTAAAGCCTCAAAAACCTTGCCTTGCTGCATTTGAATAAAATAAAAAGAAAAAAAAACCCAAAATCCAAAACAAAACAAACAAACAAACAGAAAAAAGTCCACACCTCTCAATAAGAGATCAGCCTCCAAAATCTAAATTCGCAATGGAGGAAAGCCTTTTGTGTGCAGCCCAGCCTTTATAGCAAACACCCTAACAAACACACCCAAGCAGGCAGGCATCCTGAGGTGACACCCCTCCCTAAAACCCCTGGTGCTCTGCATCAAGCTGGAAGGAGTTGCTTAGCATTTCTGTTCTGTGGCTGGCAAGGGGGGACGATGCCTCTGAAACAGAGAACAGCCGGGAGAGGAGCCCCCATTGTGGCCTGTGGCCTTCTTTCCTGCTCTTCCCCCCCTTTAAATATCCAGATAATATTTGTATTTGGTGAAGATAGATGTAAAAAAGGGGGAGATATGAAGCAAGGCAGACCCACAAAAGCAGAGCCAGGGGGAGCACAAAGCAAAACAAACAGACAAAAAAAAAAGCCCCGAGGACCACTGCTGGCTTTGGTCGGAAGAAGGCCTCCATCACAGGTTCCAAAGCATCGTTTTCAGATTCACAGGCACAGCCCCCTTGATGAAAACTAGTTGCTAAATTCAGGGTCCTGTTAGGCCTCAGCTAATTAGAAAAAATGGGCTTTTAAATTTTTTTTTTCTTTTCCTTTCTTTCTTCAGCACCTTTTCTTTCAAGCATTTAGTCTCAGGAGGGGGATCCCGGCTCTTGGCCGGCTGTTTTGAAAACACGCCTTTGAATGCCTCTCCCTAATTCACGCCTTTTGTTTTTGAGCTTTTGTGTTTGCCAGTTTGACCATATAACGTTATACATCTGGTGTATAGCTTGTTGGGGCTTTTTTCTCCCAGGGTTCCTATGCATTCCCTATAGGACCCTCCTGAGCTTCAATTTGAGCGATCGTGTAACATAAAGGGGCGAAGGAGGGCCTAGGAGGCTGGGGGAGGCCGCGAGGCTGGAGGGGGCAGCAGAGGGGAGGAGGCCTGGAGGAGACACAGAGAGAAATGAGAAGTTGAAAAGAATTCTTTCGCTGTCTTCTTTTCTTCTCACTGTAGCGACTGGACCCTGAGTCAGCCGGCGACAAGGCCTCGGTGGGAAAATGACGGGGCGCAGAATAGATAACTCATTGGAATTCTGGCAACATATTCGTAAATAAAACAAAAGTGGGGAGGCGGGCTGGGGGAGGCCGTGTGTTCCAGTGGAAGCGAGGAACCGCGCCAGGGCGAGGAGGACATTACAAGCCAGTTCCCTGCCTCGCCTCTTGCAGGCAAAACCCTAAGATGGTCAGATGGGAAGGGATGCTGGCTGCTGGGTCCGTGCTTGTGAGTCAGGCTGCTGTTAGCTGGCTCTTCCCGCAGACTGGCGGATGCTTTTACATCACACTTTGCAGCCTGAAGCGAGCTCAAACTGCCTGTGCTGTTTCTTCCGCAGAGCCTGTCTGATCTGTGCTCACAAAGGGTGGCTATCAGATGGACCTAGGAAAACGGGCTTAGTTCTTATTGTCATTCTTATCCCTAGCTCCGAGCTTTCCGGTATATTTAGGTTTCCCAAGCATCATCTCTCGTGACCACCGTCGACAAGGCAGCCTCAGTATCAGAGATTATGATATTTTTGCCTGTTTCCTGATGTTCTAAGTGCACAGTCCTTTCAGCTGACGTTTCCGGTAGCTGAATATTGATGGCTCTGCTCCTGGAGACAGTCTCCTCTCTATTTTCCCATCTGAGAAATGGACATAGCCTAACCCTGGAATCACAGTGTTTAGTGTTGACAAGCCTTGAACACAATGGGTCTGTCTTGCACGCGGCACATTCTTGTACCTGACCCATTATAAATGCATAGTGTAGCTGATGACTCTGGGGCTTTACAATACTTAGCTGCCTAAGATTCACTCTGCAAGTCTGACCTGGGGTGCATTAAAGCCTAGAATTCGTGGGATGACAGTATGTTTGTAGCTGTTGTTTAAAGGTAACACCAGCAGCTTGTCCCCCCACTCCCCCTTCCCAGCTGCTTTTCTTTTCTGCTGAGCAAATTAAAATGCAGTACTAGGTATGAAAACCAAACAAACTCGTATCAGGCAAAGCTTATAAACTATTTCTCCTTCCCCAAGTTCAAGTTGTGGAGGGCAGGGTATGGAAGGGATATTTGTTTTAAATATAGAAAATGGGGGGGGGGGGTCCAACTAACATCTTTAGCATGTCTTTGGAAAGGTTCTGCAGTTTTACACACACTTTATTACAGATGTGTTAAAAAAAACTTGTGGGATAGCATTTTTAAAATAGCTTCAAAATCTCCATGGTGGGAAATCCTGTGGAACTCCCCCCAGCCACCCCGCCCCCACCCCCGTGTATTTGTAAATCAAGTTGCTTACTGATTAATCCTTGATAAATTTCTCCAGGTGGGAACCCATACCCTTGCCTGTCCTTAATCAATCCAGCCACCTGGCAGATAAAGTGGCTCCGAGGGTTAACACAATTAAATTAGCAAATGTTTGCGAGGAAATGGTAAAATCGGTTCCTTTTTTTTTTCTTTTTAACAAGATGTTGAACTAAGAGGCTTTGCTGTTCCAATCAGGCACATCATTCTACAATAGGCTAATTTTGAAGAATTCCACCCCCACCCCCGAACATTAATCAGAGAAGAAAATGCCTGCTACTAGGTATGGAAGCACATTTTTAGCTCAGGAAGCTAAAAGCTGTAGTTACTGTGAACCCCTCTCCTTGAGAGTTTGGTGCCTGCTTTTCTCCTTTTGTTTAAACTAGTCACAGAACTTGGAAAATTAACATCCCACTGGCAACTGAAACAAACAAACAAAGCAAAACAAAAACTCGGGGACTCAAGTTAAAATTCTTAGATGAATTGTTTAGTTTCAAAACATAAAACTGGCTAGCAAGAATGTTGCCAGGCCATCCACCCAGAAGCAGTCCTGCCACCAGGAGGACAATACCTAATGAACGCCCAACCCATACAAAAATGAGTGGCCACCCCCAGTCACTGTTTTTATTATGTGTTCCAGTGAACCTAAGGAGTTGATACTGTTATCTGGAAGACCGGCTCAGTGG
Source organism: Microtus ochrogaster (assembly GCF_000317375.1). Classification (NCBI taxonomy): domain Eukaryota; kingdom Metazoa; phylum Chordata; class Mammalia; order Rodentia; family Cricetidae; genus Microtus; species Microtus ochrogaster. Next base: position 21,942,370 of record NC_022023.1, read on the forward strand.
TGTGGAGACTATTAAAACCCTCCCCTCTCCTCCCAGGTCACAAGCGTTAAGTCCAAAGAAAATTGTTCCCTCAGCTTCCGGGCACACTGGTGTTCTTACTGATTCTAGATGAAGCAAAAATCTGAGATGAACTTGGTTGCAGGCAGCAGTAGCAAACCGAAAGAGACAAATGGCAGTTAGCCACTTAAGAAAATAATGTTGTGTTGATTGACAAACTACCTTTACATCCCAGCGACTAACAGCTCTTACAGAAACAGGGGGCTGCCAATAACAAACTTGATTTCTAAGGTCCCCAAGGTAATAATAATCCACTAATTTGACTGGCTCCCAGCTGGCCCTCCCCTAGCAGTTTTCTATTTGGTTTTGCAGCCTGGAGAACTTCTCTTTCTTTGGAAAAAAAAGGGGGGGGGAGGGGAGAGTGGGCAGTAAAGTTAAGAAGTAGTGGGGAGGGAAAACACATGGAAATTTAATGTGAAAGTTTCTTGTTGCAATAGAGCTGTTAGGCTTGGCACGGGGACGGCTATCAGATGGCTCCTTTGACATTAGTTGAGCCTTTAGTAAGTAAGACAAGCCTGAAGGATTACGTTGTCAACTTCAGCCTGTCATCTTTGGAGGCAGGAAAAAAAAAAGGTGCTGTTTTTTTTTCCCCCCTCTCTTTCTTTCCTTGCCTCCCCCCTCCCTTTTTTTTTATTCTTTTCTTTTTGGTTTCTGATTGTATCTTCTCTACCAGTTGTGAGCTTTTCAGGCGAGGCCAAAGAGACAGTTAATAGGAGACAACCTCAGCCCCACACTGATCAGCAAAGTGTAGTCTTTAAAGCCCAGTGAGTCAAGCAGGCTGTAAAACTAATCGCCCTGCGCGAGTATGAATTTCTCTAAAGAGGACTTCATGTGGAACCCTCAGAGCCGGCCGCCAAACGGATGACTGCGCAGTTTAAGAAACTTAGTGGGACTCGTCCCAATCAACTGTCAGGCCACATAAAAGGTTTGGGGCGCGCTGACTTAAGCAAACAATATTTAGCCATCTAAGGATACCATAAGGCCTGAGATTGCGCTTTGTCGGCGCTGTCAGGAAATATTGATACGTATCAAGTAACACTCCTGGTGCAGAAGGAGGTGCGCCTCCTTGCAGGCTATCTCTGTTTACAAAAGGGGCCCCTGGGCTTCCAAAAGGCTGGGGGCGGGGAACGTGCCAAACCCAGCACTTCACAGGGGACTTTTCCTGCTTTCCCTGGAACCACAGTCTCGTGAGAAGAAGTAAAAGAGAAAGAAGGGAAAAAAATGAAAGAAAGAAAAAAAAGAAAGAAAAAGGAAAAAGAAGTGAGCTAAAAATCATCTCATTCTCATTCTGGACAAAAAAAACTTAAATGTTATTTGAAATTATAAATTCCCTGAATGCCCAACTGAGACCCTTCCCATAACCCCCAAACTATCTGTTTTGGGATACTTTCTTAATTACATGTTTCTCGTTGTTTAGCATATTCTGAAGTATGTTCAAAGTGTCTGGCTCGCCAGTGTAAAATACAATCAGGAATACCGAGCTATATCAAGCATAGAGAGCCAGCACTCTAAAGAGGTCCCAGGAGGCAAAACTATTTTTGTTAGAAATTATCTCCTCAATTCTAAACGACTCATCCTTTTAGTGCTTTAAGTACACCGGAAACAAAAAAAAAAAAAACAAACAAAACAAAACAAAAACCATAATGTCTCCAGTTGGAAAATTGCATTGGGAACATTGAGCTGTTACTGTAGAATAACAGTCGCTTTGGAGAGTTTAATTTAAAAGCAAAAACAAACAAACAAAAAAGCCACAGAGAGCTTTATCAGAACATTCTAAACCTTCATTTGCCTTCAGTGACATTGTGCCTGAGGTGCCATCCTTGAAGATGTTTTTGGTAACAGCCTTGATGCAATACCCTTTGGCATTAGGCTCTATTCCTAGAATCCTGATCATGAACGTGAATTGCGTAACAGCGCAATAAACCAGAGAAGTTTAAACGGGAAGAACCTGCTTGTTCTGGAAGGAAGATTGCTCCCAGTTAAACAAAGAAATTTAGGGTCGCCTGCTTTTCATGGAAACCACATACATATGGCCTTTGAAATTTGTCACTGAAGACGGTTTTGCTCTAAGGTAAAATCCACCACTTTATAGCCTTTCAGCTGAAAGTCTCTGTTTTTTTTTCCTCCCCCCTCTTGGCCTGCAGCCCAATATGAATGTATGATCACTAGCGTAGTAGTTAAACATCTGAGTCCTTTTGAAGTGCCTTCAATGTTACAATGATGTGATGGTTGATTGCCTAGCAGTCAGTTCCGAGAAGAACTACCTTCTGCCCCCTAGTGGTAGAAATTAATAAGAGCGGCTTCGTCACACTCAATGCTCCCAGCCACCTCCGTTTCCAGTATTAATACTTAACGCGGCCTGGAATTTATTAACTAGTTCCTTAATCATCCATAATGTGTGCCTTTCCCCTTTTCCCCTCGAGAAATGGGAACTCACTACATTCTCGGACTAACCCGGAGCTCCTAATCTCTCAATCCCCCGTCTCTGCTTCCTGAATGGCTGAAACCTAAGGTGTCTTTTCTTGCCTTGGTCCAGGGTTCATTTTCAACTGTATATGCCTGCATTGAGCGGACTGCTTCTTGTGTTACAGCGTCATGTCCTGTATGTCCTCCACACTCTGTCCTCTGTTAAACAAAATATACCACACTGTAAACAGGCATTGTTACTAATGTAGCATTCGTCCTGGGAACATTCTGGACTGACTTACTACTTAATGGGGGATATTAACCAAGTAGCGGACGGTGCTGCCAAATTTATGAACTAAGCACACTTACATTCAAAGAAAGCATCGCATGCTCTTGGGGATTGTGGGAACTTTATGTTCCTTCCCAGATGACAGTTTGGTTCTGTTTTTTTTTTTTTTTTTTCTTTCCCATCAGGAAATATAAACAGTTTGCACTGATCAGCCCTGGGTGTGCCGCAGGTCACAATTCCTTGTGTTAAAGTTCATCGACTAAGCCACATACACCGAGATAGAGAAAGGGATTGTGATGTGCTGAGGAGAATTTGATGGAGCAGACATTAGTTAAACGCATTTTCCTTCTTACTTGCTGGCACGCTATAAGGGATGTGTTTGAGTTTGCTCAGTGGGTTGTTGCTGTTGCTTTTTTTTTCCTGTACTGAGTTTCTGATTATTTGTTCATTTTCCATCTTTCCCACGAGAGTCCAATCCCACACGCAGGCCGGCACTGGAGAGGCAGGTTGAATGAACACCGTGACATAGGCGCCTGCCAGTGTGTGTGTGCTTAGCAATGAATGCCCCCCAGACCAGGAGACAGAGAAGGAGGAGAAGGGGCCTGTGGAGAGGGGATGGGACAGCTGGGCCATGTGGAATGTGTCAGTTTGCTTCTGGGCCACTATTGTGCTGTGGTGTTGGAATGTGGGGAAGGCGTGAGGTTATTGAATAAGGAGCCATGTAGATTCCAGCTGTCAACATGTGATCAGCTCTTTGTACAAAGAGAAGTTTTCTCCGGACTCCAATTTGATTGTTAGTGACAGCTACACATTTCTCCGGGCCCTTTATGCTACTGGCTTGCATTTGGGCAGCCTTTGGCTCTGTTCTCTTTTCAGCCTGGCCCTGGAAACTTAGTACCTGGCTTGTGAGGGTGTGTTGATTGACATGAAATGAGGGGTTCATCAGGACTAATTCTAGGGGGAATAATAGGGCCTTTGGTGAAAACACAAATAACCAGTGAGCTTTAAGAAGATAAAATGCTTGCTATTGTCTTATTTATTTAGGGTGTGTGTGTGTGTGTGTGTGTGTGTGTGTGTGTGTGTGTGTGTGTATGGGAGCTTATGGAAGCCAGGGATTGAGAACACTTTTCAATTTTGTCTCAGTTTTTTCTCCACATTATTGTTTGAGACAGGATCTCTTCACTGCCCCCAGAGCTCACTGTTCCAGCCATTAAGCCCCCTGGATCTTTCTGTCTCTGTTCCTACAACCCTAGGGGCTACAGGCCCCCACTTCCACACCAGCTTTTACATATGTACCGTGGATCTGAACTCAAGTCCCCTTGTTTGTACAGCAAGCACTTTACCCATTAAAATCATCTCTCCAGCCCTGTAACAGCTTTTTCTTTTGTTTTGCAAACATTTTAGTTCAAACGAATAGTCCTGGGGGAAAAGCATGGTATACTAGCTATCCTTGCTTGCCAGAGGCATGTCAATAGAACAGAAGCCTTTCTTCAGAACAGTTCCAGAGGATCACAGGGACCTCAGAGTGCTGAGCGGACACGCATGACTACTTTTGCTATCTTGCTACCAATCACCCTTATTCTTTGCTCTTGACATCACTGAGATTTCTAGTGTGAACTGGAACCCTCTAAACTTAAAGAGGAGGAGGAAGAGGAAGGAGAAGAAGAGGAGGAGTAATAGAGAATAACCTTCTCTGTGTGAGCCCACTCAAGGCTGCTTGAATTCCTTGGGAGTTCAGAGAAAAAGGAAAATAACTCATGTCTGCTCATGCAAAGCTATGCACATCTTGGAGATCTTGGATACCAATTATTATTATTTTTAATCATGGTAGATACAGAACACTTTGGGTGTGGGACAGGATCTCTCCCTTTCCTTCTCATTGCTGCAGGCCTTCCTTCTCTGAAAGTCACTTGATGTGCCCTGAATTTGAATCAGTAAGCTTCCTCTTAGTCACCTCTTTCCTGGCCACATGGCTCCCATGGCCATCCTTTGTGATTGGACATGGCAGATGGGACTCTGGAGATTTTCCTATTTTTTTATGCATTGTTATCTATAGGTTATTTGTATATGTATGATTATATAAATGTCTTAGACTTAAATATATGTGTGTATTTATACACAGAATTTCACCTTAAGTTAGTCAATATACATTTAGGATTGTCACGAAAATATTTTCTAGAAATATATGGCAAATCATACAGTCGTAATTGAGAGAACTTTGGCCTGGGGACCACCTAGGTTATCTCTCTTTACTTACAAATGTCATAATTTTCTTGAAACTTCATTATTTTATAAACATTTAGCTGCTATATTAATTAGTTTCCTTATTGTTATGGTCAAATATGTGACAGATGGCCATTTAACAGGGGGAAGTTTCATTTTGGCTCAGAGGTCACAGGGAAGACGGGCAGAGTCCTTAACGCTGGGCCCTGCGCATGCAGGAGGTTGCATGTTCACATCTCAGTAGCAGGAATCAGATGAGCAAGGAGAAGCTGGCACAAGGTTGGTAGTTGAGGTGCCCCTGTGTTTTCCATTCTCTCAGCGGAGGGCTCTAATACAAGGCCTGGCAAGGGAGCCTCTTCCCTTAGTTAAAATTCTCTGAAATTGCTCTCAGTGACACCCTCAAACATGTCCCTGAGTGATGCCATAGGAATTAATGCTTGAACCGATCAATTTTATACCCAGAGTTAGTTGTCATGGTTCTATAGCTCACCCTTGGGGTACTGGATACTGGACCCCACAAGAAACAAAAGTTGGTAGATGGTCCAGTCCATTACCTAACTTGACATAGTATACAGTTTTCATAGAATGTGTGCAAACCGCTGGGTGGTGGTGGCGCACGCCTTTAATCCCAGCACTCGGGAGGCAGAGGCAGGCGGATTTCTGTGAGTTCGAGACCAGCCTGGTCTACAAGAGCTAGTTCCAGGACAGGCTCCAAAACCACAGAGAAACCCTGTCTCGAAAAACCAAAAAAAAAAAAAAAAAAAAAAAAAAAGAATGTGTGCAAACCCTCCTGATGCTGTAAAGGGTCTCTAGGTGGCAATTATGTAAATGATTATGACATCTGGTACAAAGCAAATGCTGTGTAAAAAGTATTGCTACTGTATCATATGAGGAGTAAGAAGTGAGAGCAAATGCTTCCCCATCACGTGTACTTTTTTAAGAGTGTTATTGGTCTAACATTTTGGGTTTTGAATTTACATATGGAAAGTCAACTGCCCTGATTTTAGATAATGTAAAGACAGGTCACGTTTAAAAGTCATTCATTTATTTTAAAACATGACTGTTGGCCCTCACCTTTACCAGAGAGCCAATGTTTTTTTCTGCCGACTCTCACATGCTATGGACAACACGGCGAGTAAGGATGCTTCCTTCCCTCTCTCTGAGTGGGTAGAGCAAAGCTGCTGAGCCCTGTTGCCATGTGTCAGAAAGAATCTATAAAACGGGTGCCTGGAAACTACTGGTGATCCTGAAGCAGAAAGAAAATTTGATGTAAGAATTCTGCTTTCATTTAAAATCTGCGTCTTTTGTTCATTTGAAGAGATAGCCTACTTCACTTGGATTCCTCTGCCTGATGCATTCAAAATAGCACATCTCCTGATTTCAGTGGCCCTGGACTTTGCACCCAAGGCAGTGGCCACTGTCCATCCCTGCTTACGGAGCCTGAAAAGATGGAACAGTTCTGTTGTTTCTGTCAGGCCTAGAAAGCATGTTTTCCTGGAGTTACTAAGAACACACTCAAGCACAGTGCCTGTTGGCATGACCTCACACAGGTGTTCTTTGTGGGCTCCCAACCCACGTGACGATGCACATTTGCTTTCTGTGTAGTCACTAGATTTTCTCAAAGGTAAGGCAGAGGAAAAGCTGATGTCTGTGCTCCCCGCTTCGTTCCCTTATCCAAGCATTTCTGGAGGCTAGCCTTGAGTCCTTCTGCAGATGCCCAGTTCCTGATCATACATGCTTCTCTGACCAGCTCTTTCAGGTAGACCTCCATGCTCCCTCCTTTCTCCTCCGACACACTGCCCTCGTCTGAAATATGTCTTTCCCAACACTGCCCTTTGGGCGGTGGCTAACCATGCAGAGCGACTTAACGCTGTTCATCTTCAGAACCTTGTTTCAACCATCTGCTTCCAAGAATGCTGGGTGTGAGCTGCTTGAAACTTCTCCCTTCCTAAGTCAGCTTAGAGAGAGATTTTTGTCTGCCCAGAGAACAACAGTGTTCCTGTGTCTGCAGGGCATCGAAACCCAGTTTTGATGTTACAAACTCCTCCGGTTGCATTGGATCTGGGGCTTGGGAGGGTAATGCAAGGAAGATCCCTGCAGCAGTGGGTTCTTTTGAGAAGATTGCGCCTTGCAAAGACAAAGCAATAAGGAGACAGGGAAAAGGAAGGTGAGAGGGAAAGAGAGAAGGGGGAAGGGAAGAAAGGGAAGGAGAGAGGAAAAGAGGGGGCAGAAGGAGAGGGAGAGAGAACATGGGAGAATATACATCTCTATTTGCACCATTTAGCTACAGAGGAAAAAATGCAGAAACCACCTCTCAAGTCAGGAGAATACTCCAACCAGCCAGCGTGTTATAAATTAGAGCCTGTCAGTATTACAATGTATATTAATAGTCACACCTCTTTTTAATGAGTTTGGCATTGGCAGCTGAGAGGAAATACAAGTCATCATGGTTCTGCTCATGCGAACCCCGACAAAGGAATCCGTAATAAATCTTCCTCGAACAGCACTCACCATAAATATGTATCACAGAAGACATCTGCTTTACATTCTGCATATAAATCAGCACGGCGCTGAATAGCAATGAATCAGCTTCTCAATGCCTGATTTGATAACAAATCGACTTGGATCTTAGGAGAGAGAATTTACAGCCCTCACCCTCAAGACAGAGAGTCAATACTTAAGACGAGTGCCAAGTTAACTTTTCCTCAGCAAGCAAGTTTACAAAATGAGAGTCTTGGTGCTCAGGGTCAGGGTCAGGGTGAGGCAGTTCCAGAGAGGCTGCTTTCTTGAGGAGAGGAGGTTTGAAACAGGGGTTTTGAACCTGAGGACACTGGGTGATATATCTTTGTGGTTGAATATCTTTATCTATCTGTTTTTCCACTTGGCTGGGTCTCCTTCAGATATACTTTTGTAGGCCCCAAGGATGACAAATACTGCCTTGATCATGTCACTTGAGGTGGAAGAGGAATTGAAACACCAGAAGCCTATCAGGCTGGGTGGGGGCTTCTCCATGTGCGATCTCTTGACTCATCCGTGCTTGGCTTCGATGACCCCTAGGGCTGGGGAAGAAGCAAATCTCTGACCTCTTTCATTAGAAACCATTGATAATAAAGAGAAGCAAACAATATGGCATCATTCCAGCCACCCAGTGTGGCAGAATCAGATGGTAGAGGAGAACATTGACGGCTCTTGGATGCCAGGGCCATGCCTGGTGGAGACATGGTCAGCTCCATAGGGATCTATAATGCTTAAAGACTTGTGTGTGCAAGGCAGTATCAAATAGTCTCTTGTCAAGAAAGAGCTGCCTACTCTGGCTGACTCAGGTTGGCAGAACACGGGCTAGGGCCTCATTTCCCATCTAGGTAGAACTTGGGAAGGACTGACCCTCCTTTGTAATGGTATGCTCTTCTTGGGGTCATCACCCTTCTGGAAGCAACCATTCCTCCTGTGGCATGAAGCAGTCATTCTGCACACTGTGAAGTATGGTGTTCTTTGACTAGCTCCCTTCATCTCCTAAGGTTGTGATACTTACACAGGCTCAACTGCTGTGCCCATCCCAAAGAAATGCATGTCTTGACAGCCATGTCTCAACACTAAGGAACATTCAAAATTCTTCTGAAGACTGCTTTGCTCAATGCTCTCAGATCTGACTGCGGGAGAGTTGAAAAAAACCCTCCCTCACAGGGATGGAGTCAGAGTGTTTGGAAATCCTAGTCTACTAAAGATAATTAACCAAGAACTTCTTTCTCCTTTATTCTAACAGAAGTCCACGATTGGGTTTGTAGGACATCTGACCCAGGGGAAGTGCTCTTCTGTAACAAAGCACAATGTAAATCTTTACCTCATAGAGAGTTCTAGAATAATGATGATGATGATAATAACAATATAAAAAGTATTTTGGAAGTCTCCCCTGTTCCCAGGTCTGACAACTGGTCAAGATTTTGCCTCAGTTTAAGCTAGTGCATGCTAAGGAGGGAGAAGTCCGCTTAGCCGAAATGAGGGTGGCTTTCTGTTCAAGAGACTGCAGAAAATAGCTTGGCTCGCACTCTGAAGCTGTTCCAATGGTTCCAAAGATAGTATGTATGAAGAGTTAAATGGACAGCACAAACGGAGGCTTGCACAGCACACTGCAGAGCAGAATCCTCTCTTCATGCCCAAAGATTTGTGTTGGGAATTGGATCCAGGACCTTCTGAATGCTGAACATGAACTTGACTGCTGAGCTATGTCCTCAGCCTTTCTAGTCAAAGTCCGAGCTGTATTTCTTAGTTTTGTGACCTTGGGTACAGAGTTATCCTGCCTCAGCCTCAGCTTTATTCATCAATAAAATGGACCTCTTAAATTCATGGGCTCTGCAAATTCTACCTCTAAGATTTGTTGTCATAGTATAAACAGTCATGTTGAGGATCTGCTTCCTTATAATAATGTAGATCAGCTTTCTTGAAGTTTGTGTTGTTGGATTTTGCTAAAAGCCAAAATGGGAAAACAAACAACTGGAACATGAATAAATGTTCACAGCCTCCAACATGCAGAGAGTAAGCTTCTGAGGACAAGTGTACAGAGGAGAGATGCTGTGTGGTGCTCACTCTGTTCTTAAGAAGTCACCCTGCCCACTTACAGAGGAACTTCCATAGAGCTACAAACAGCCGCCGATCCTCAGTTTGTGCTTCTCAAGGAGAGGAGGGAGTCATCCACACACTGACAGAAAGCCTCCTACATATACAGGGTTGGTTCCTAAATCCACCTATCCCCCACGTCCAGTGATAAACTGAATCGGCCTGATGTCCTTTAAAAACACCTTTTATTTGATTTGTTTCAAATCGTAAATACATGCTCTTTATAATTTTTTATACTAAAAAAACTAGGGCCATGTGTAATAAATCAGAGCAGAAGATTTTTAAATGTTTGGAACTTAAATTGTGTGGATACAAACTTACTGGTGACCATTGATGCTGAAGCCGTGTCTTGACATGCAAAAAAAAGGAAAACTTCAAATGATGATGGTCCAAATGTAGACCCAGAGTTCTGCCTGCCTACACTCTCCCTGCAGAAAGGGTGTTTGCAGTCAGGGCATCCATGTTCCACCTCAGCTGTTGGGGGGGGGGCGAGGTTTTAGGAATAGTGTTTTCTTTTCAGGGACCATATAAAATGCTTAGCTAAACTTTTCTTTTTCTTAAGAGAATTTCTTCATGAAAACATTTTTCCTTTCTTCCTGGGCAGGAGTCTCATGTATTCCAGGTTTCCACAAACTGACTCTCTAGACAAGGGTGGCCTTGAACTCCTGACCTTCCTACATCTCCTTTGTGCTGAGATTAACGGAGTGCACTGTCATACTCGGTTTATGTGGTGCCACAAAGAAACTCAAGGCTGCAAGCATGAGGGACAAGCACATTGTACCAACTGAGACACACCACAGCATCTCTTCTCTTCTCTTCTCTTCTCTTCTCTTCTCTTCTCTTCTCTTCTCTTCTCTTCTCTTCTCTTCTCTTCTCTTCTCTTCTCTCCTCTCCTCTAACAGCCAAAAATACTTGGATCTAATTGTGAGAATACTCATCTAGATATCAGTATCTACATTGCGAGAAAGAGAGAGAGAGAGAGAGAGAGAGAGAGAGAGAGAGAGAGAGAGGAGAGGAATAAAGCTGGTAGACAAATTCTGTTACTTGGAGGTATCAAATGTTCTCTTTGAATTTTCTAATGAGTCAGATTTAATGGATCCACTCCATTGTGCTGTGCTATGCCCAATCAGATTCATAAGGGCACATAGGGGTGAGCCAGCCAGGGACATGACCTCCACTTGCCTCCATAATTAGTGTGCATTGTTGGGCTGGAGAAAAGGAGGTGACTCAATGGGAAACAGACCAGCTATTTAGAAGACTGTCACAAACACTTTCTGTTTTCAAAACTTGCAGCAGATACAAGCCGTCAAAGGATGCAGAGGAGGCAGTTTTTGATGTTCTGGTTGTACCTCAAAATATTAAGGATGTGCCCCAGTCCAGCTTCTGGCTAAGAGGTATAAGGAAAGCTGATACTTAAGGAAATAATCAGAAGTAGATAATGGGTAAGCAGAAACTCCCTTTGGCCTCCAGACTAATCTGGAAGGGAAATACAGACTTTAAAACAAAAAAAAAGCAAAGTTGTAACCTTAAATGTCACAGCCATATACATCACAGGACAGGGACAAACCAGGAAACACAGCTGGGCAACAGGTAGGATGGAGTGGACAGTGTACCCTCGTGAGAGTACCAGGGTGGTTGATGGGGATTGCCCAGGAAAGTAAGGTGGGGCTTTGACTGGAGATGTGAACTCAGAGCCAACATTTCTGGGATTTGGTACCCTGAGGTATTTGCTTGTGAGTTGCACTCAAAATGGCCACTTTGACGTCGAGCCATCTTGGTTTGAGCTGCTGAAGCCAAAACACAAACAAGACGGAAGACCGTGGACGATCTGCTACCCAAACTGAAAGATTTGATTAATTCAGATTTGGTTGATTTCTCAAAAGCTCCCTCCTCTCCCAAGGTGTCGACCAATTGTCGTTCTTGCTCACTTTTATATAAACCTGTTTATGAAATCTTGTTATGCTGGCTGTTTGCAGATGTCTGTTGTCTACTTCATGGGATACCGGATATGAAGAAAAACCTCAACCGTGTTTCACAGACACACATCGCGTGGATGTAGCGCTTTATGCCAGGCCGACATGGAACAGAGGCTCCCAATCTACACAAACTGCTCCCCGAAACGTTGTTCTGAAGTCCCCAAAGGTAACCTGGATGGCAGTGGGGGATTCGAGGGCTCCTTTCATCAGAGCTGAGTTTCAGGAGATGTGTGGGAAAGGGTTTGTTTCCAACTGGGACTCCAGAGTGCTCGGTCCTCTTCCTCTCCTTCATGTTTCCTGTTAGAGTAGTAACTAGGGGGTGATCACAACACCGGATATTTACTTCCTGCTTTGAGCTGACTAATAAGCATGTAGCAGATCCTGGTGACTTCTGTGGGCTTGCTCACGCTGTAGCCTGACTCTAAAATCCGTGGAAAGTGTGTTCCCTGTAGGTTGCAAACTGAAAGGAAGCACGAAATGAAAAAAAAAAAAAAAAAAAAGTAGGGGTTTTCAAGGCGCAAAATGAGTACTTTCTCTTCTATAGCAATGTGGAGAGATGTCTTCCAAATCCTACTGGGTAAATTTTATAGCAGGTTAGAAAGGGAGGAGACGAAAATGAAAATGCCAGAAACAGGTGTGATATATGAAAGTTGGTTGATAAACATTGAGGCCACCTCAGTGCCTCAATCACAATTATAATGCTAAATGGCATATCTGAAAGGATCCCACCGAGACCCCTCCCTCTCTCGACCTCAGAGGATATCCCGTCTCCTGCAGAAACAAAACAGGGAAATGAATCAGCCGATAAAGGGTTTTCTCCCACTGAAGATGTTGGTGATTTTGTCTTGTGCTGGGGAAGTTGAACATAGAGATGGATATTCATAATCTGTGGAGACTACAGTCTGCCTCCCTCCTGTAGGACGCATTTGTGTGTGTGTGTGTGTGTGTGTGTGTGTGAGAGAGAGAGAGAGAGAGAGAGAGAGAGAGAGAGAGAGAGAGAAAGAAAGAATGACAGACTAAAGGTAAAATGTTTTATCTAAGCATAAGAAGTCACACTAGAGACTGACCTAAGTAATTAATTCTTTCTAACATAGGTAGTTGTTATCGCTTTACAGATGTCCCAATTCACTGCCTCTCTTTCTTCTAGTAAACATCCAAATATTATCAATTTTATTTTTTCTTTGAGGGTACCTGGGAGGACAGTAAGCTGGGGGAGGTGAAGTGATGTCATACACAAAGACCATAGCAATGGCTTTATTGAGGATACATTTTGAAGTCATTCCAAAACTCTAACTACAAGATTTGTCCTTTCCGAAGGCTAAGATGCTCCTATACAACCGATATATTGATAAACTTACAGCTGAAAATGAATGAGATCAATGAGGAAGAAAACATTCCTTAGATTTCTGAGACTGAGCTGACCTAGAAAAGAATTGTTCTAGAATCAGCTTTAGTATATTTCCTCCCTACTTTAAAAGAGCTTGAGCTTTGACTCTCTCCCAAAGATAAGCTTAGATCACCCTTCTCCGCTGTCTGCATCAACATGGACGCTTCTCTGGGATGCGAATATTTAAAAGAGGATGTTCCGGAAAGATGTATGTCCTGCAATTCAGACAGTTTTCAAGGTTAACCCTGGTCCAGATTTCCACGGCCGGTTTCTCTTACCCAAAGACAACATGATCAGCTTGAAATAGCTGCTGCTGTCACCAGCCACTCGTGTGACGCCTTGGCAATAAAGTCGTAGTGAAGTGTGTGCTCTCTGCAGAGTATTTGGGAAACCTACAGGCAGGGGCTTATGGATTTAATGAGAGAGAGAGAGAGAGAGAGAGAGAGAGAGAGAGAGAGAGAGAGAGAGGATATTTGCACCACTCTAACTGGATATCCTGCCCAGGTTTCCAATGTGGGCATTCAAACAGGCCACCCAAACTGTTGACATCCTTCACTGACCCTTCCCAAACAATTGGGAACATAATGGCTTTGTTTTAGATTTTTGGAACTGAACTTTTACAGGGATTGATTCCAACCCTGGGTGGTGCTGAGAAAATTCAGCCGTACCAGAACTTGGCTTAGACCACCAGATGTGTCTCATGTGAGGGCCTTTTCCCATAATCTGACCAGCATGGTTTATGAATGTTCTGGGGAGCAAAAACATGGTCCCAGAGGCTGAGAAAGGGCCATGCCCTTGCTCAGCTAGAAGACCACACAGCCATCCTCTTTCCCCTCTGAGTATTTATAGTTTGAAAAAAAAAAATCACCTCTCTCCTTCGGAAGCTACGGGTGAAAGTGGGGTGGGGTGTGTGGGGTAGGGGGAGCCAGAAACACAAATTGCATCCTCCAGCTGGGAAAGCCTCCCTCTCAGAAAAGCTAGGAAATAAATAAATAAAGGGGGAAATCCAAATGGGATCGCTCTTCAAACACTCAAATGATCTTATGCTAACAGTTGGGATTAAACAGCTGTCTCGTGGTCGTGCGATCATAACAGATGCCGTGTGAGTGTTTCCTGCTAGCTTTGTTTGGGTTATTGCTGCCTGTGCAGTTCATTGGGCTGAATTCAGCTTAAGGGATACAGGTTTTTATGATGCTCCTGTGAGACACAAGCAGCTTCGTCATCTCTCGCAGAGGAGATGGGAGTTTGTGTGAGAGGGAAAAGTGGGGGGGGGGGTGGACACTTGTGTCACCCTGGGAATGATGCCATATTGATGAAATTCTAACACTCTGGTTTATGGCCCCTTTGCCACGAAAGTGGTCCCCAGTCTTTGTTTTTATTTATTTATATTTGTGTAGAGGTGGTACCCTATCCTGTTATTCCGGGATAGTGTCTGCAGCATCTGCAGCTGAAGGAGAATCAAAAAACATTTCTAGAACAGAGAGGCTTTTTGGATGTTTGTTTGTGTGATGGATGTATTCAACATGGCAACACTTCCCGTCTAGAGTCATGTCCTCCTGTCCCTTCAGGTCTAGTTTCCTAAACATCACCAGGTTCTTTCCTAAACATTTCATTCCACTCTAGGGGCCTGGGGAGATGGCTCAGTGGTTAAAGTGCTGGCTGAGCAGGCATGGGTGCTCAAGTTCAGTACCCAGCAGCTCCAACATAGACAGGTGTGGTGGCCCTTGTCTGTCATACCAGCACTGTGGAGATGAACACTGATGAACCCACAGATGTCGCTGAGCAGCCAGTCAAGCCAATTGGTGCGCTCCACTTTTAGTGAAAGCCACTATTGTGTCATGTAAGGAATCTAGGGGGACAGTTTCATGGGGGAAGAAAGCAAGAAGACCCAGGCTTCAGCCTTCTGCATTCCATGGACAAGCTGCCAATGGCTGCGGGTGTGTGTCACGCCAATGTCACAGGAAGACAGGTCGACCCCAGGCATTCAGTAGCCATCCAAGGTAGCAGAAACCATGAGCCTGAAGTCCACTGAGAGAAACTCTGTTTCAAAAAAATATGGTTGAATGCTACAGAGGAAGACACCCAGACATTGTCCTCTTACCTCTGCATATGTGCACATGAGAGCACATACTTGCACATACATATGCATGTGCGCATGCACGCGCACACACACACACACACACACACACACACACACACACACATAGCAAGGTGGAGAGGAATAGAGAAATGCTGCTCTGTTATTTTGGCCTCCAATTCGAACAGACGTGCAAATGTATGCATGTTTCCCCCACACGTACGCACATGCTCACGTTAACATATGCTAAGTGTACACACACCTATCCCACACACACAAGAACTTTTAACTCCCCTCTCAAAGTTGAGATCACTGCGTCCACATCAGTGAAGGAATGACCAGTCACCATTTTATTTCCAGCTCCCTTTAGACGTCAACATGGAAGTCATTTGGGGCCCTATCATATTACTGCTTCAAAACAAAGTTTCTCTGTGGAAAAGAGTCTTCAAGAAATTGCCAAGGTTTATAATATGCTTTACTTAACAACAGAACAAATGCTGATTCTTCTATTTTAAATGTAAATACAAATAGTAGAAGATGTTTTAGGACCAAAATGCACTTGCTACCACTAACAGGTGGCCATGTTTAGCATGTTTGGCTTCAGCGCTTACTGCTCATCTTTTCTCCACCAGGACACAGTGCCCAGTTGGCGCTTTCCACTCAAGAATGAGTATTGGATGCCCAGAAGCCATGTCTGTGTCCATAAGGCCAGGACTCCTCTAGAGGGTGGAAGGTAGAGACAGAAAGATCCACTAACCTGCTCTACACAGTGACAAAGAGTAAGAGTTGTCTCAAAGAAAGTGGAATATGACGATTGGCATTTGCGTTCCTCATATACATGGCGACCAATGTCACAACACAGCACACACGAGCACATTCCCAGGCACGTATGATTAAATAATAGAGATAAAAATCTGATAGGTTACAAGGATGACTCTTGAGAACATTGTTCTAAAAGAAATAAATCAGTCGCGAAAGTAAATGTTCTATGGTCTGACTTGTAAGGGGGCACCTAAGGTAGTCCAGGGCATAGCTGGAAGACAGAGTGGTGGTTTTTCAAGGTTCCCAGGAGGAAGGGAATGGAGGAGAGTTTAAGTTTAATGTTTATGGATTGTGGAGGTTTGAATGAGTTGGCCCTCATAGGCACACATATTTGTGTGCCTGTTTCCTAGTTGGTAGGCTGTTGGGAAGCATAAGGAGCTGTGCCACTGGAGGTGGGATGTTATGCTTCAAACACCCCAAGCCCAGTCTCTCTCTCTCTCTCTCTCTCTCTCTCTCTCTCTCTCTCTCTCTCCCTGCCTGCCTGTGGCTCAGAATGAAAGCTCTCTGTTACCCCTGCAGCCCCATGCCTTCCTGCCTGCCTCCATGCTCCCTGCCATGACGACAAAGGACTCACCCTCTAAAACTGTAAGCCGTTCACCATTAAACGCTTTCCTTTCTAAGACTTCTCTTGGTCATGGTGTCTCTTCACAGTCATAGAACACTGACTAAGACACAGAGTTTCAAGCAGAGCTGAGCTGGGAGGTCTTTGTTTTAGTCACTGTTCTATGGCTGAGAAGAAACACCATGACCACACCAACTCTTATAAAGGAAAAACATTTAATTGGGGAGGCTTACATTTTCAGAGATTTATTTAGTCCAATATCACCATGGCGCGACAGGGTGGCATGCAGACAGACATGGTACTGTAGAAGCAGCCAGCACAGGCAACAGGAAGTGATCTGAGACACTGCACGTGGCTTGTGCCTATATGTATATGTAAGACCTCAAAGCCCGCCTCCATCGAGACACATTTCCTCTTACAAGGCCACACCCCTTATTAGTGCTGCACTCTTTGGGCCATTTTCTTTCAAACCACCACAAAGCACCGTGAATGAACTCAACCCCACTCAGTCTCAATGCTGAAGTGGAAAGAGAAGAGTTCTGTGGTAGTGTACATTCTACCACAGTAAAAATAAATCGACAGAACAAAACAAAGAAGGGCTATGACAGGGATCCAGGACCTGGAAGCTCCCCTTGCCAACCGGCTCCTGCCTCTTCTCTTCGCAGTGAGTCTGAGAGTAACAGACGCTCCACGGGTCAGCTTTATTGGGTATCCAGGCTCTGTAGCATCCCTGCACCCTGCACCCGTGGGATGAGCGCATGCCAGACAATCTCAGTCGTTTGATAACCCTGCCTTGATGATTAGCGCTCTCCAGGATCATTAGCTCTTTCTTTGCGAGCTCCACACTGAGTCAAATAAAAACCTTTCTACAAGAATACCTTTTAAGTATTCTCATCTTTTGAATTTCAGATCCTTTAATCTTCTGCCTCTTTTTCTAAAAATAAAGTTTTTTTTTTCATTATGAAGGTAATAGAAAGCAAAAATTAGCAACGAATGCAGACTGAGATCTTTTCCAGCCTTTCAGGATGGAGATCAATAGTGCAATAGAAGGAGGAGTCAGCCCCAAACCAGAAGACCGTCCAGATATCCCCTGAAGGAGCAGGAGATGAGAAAAAAATCATAGCAGAAAAACAATAAATATATTAAAACTGTGATGAGCATCTTCACCTCCACTGTCAGAAAATAACAAACAAAACACATTCATTGTGTTTGTCAGGGTTTCCTAGGGGACCAGATCTTATGCAAAGGGATTAAT
Organism: Microtus ochrogaster; assembly: GCF_000317375.1. NCBI lineage: Eukaryota > Metazoa > Chordata > Mammalia > Rodentia > Cricetidae > Microtus > Microtus ochrogaster. The sequence continues at coordinate 21,960,038 of NC_022023.1, forward strand.
TCGATTGTTTTGTATGGTACACACTGGATATCCCAGCCATGGTCTTAGCATGCTGAAGAGTCCGAGAACCCAGTAGCTGCTCAGTCAATGAAGATGGGTACCTCAGCATTTACATCTATGCTACAGGCCTGCAGGATTCCTTGAAAGTCTCTGCTCTTCAGTTGGAAAGCTGAAGAAGCTAAGTTTTGAGGTCAGTGAAGGATGGCAGCACCGGCAACAGAGAAAGCAACAGAGTAGATGCATTCACCAGCAAGGCTGTAAGATGAGGAAGGACAGCAGTTTTTCTCTCAGGCCTCTTAACATCTGTGCTGCCAGTAGAGATGCTACACATTCTGGAAAGAGTCTCCATTCTCAGTTAATCCTGCCAGGAAACACCATCGCAGATAACCTCCCGAGGCATGATTTTTAGTTGATTCCAGGTGTAAGCAGCTGACAGGAAAGGTCAGCACAACCATCTCCACAAAATGATAAAATCTATTATAGGCAGGCATGTGCAGGGAAGGGCACATTCATACATAGCTGACTGAGGTGTTAGAAATTTTTCCCTCCTTTTGAAAATCAATATGATTGCATATTGAATACATAAATAGTCTTTTCCTCTTTAGTTCCACTCCCAGAAAGCTACCTCGAGGAAGGAAAGCAATCTCTCATTTAAGCATTGCAGAAACCTGTGTTTAAAGATGTTTTCTATAGCGCTTTTCATATTAAAAAAAATAGTCAATTGACCATGGCATGGAATGTGATGTGACCACTGTTTCTGTTAGCGTTTCTACTGCAGTGAAGAGACTCCATGATCACTGCAACTCTTAAAAAGGAAAATGTTTACTTGAGGCTGGGTTACAGTTTCAGATGCTTAGTCTATTATCATCATGACAGGAAGCATGGCAGCATGCAGATAGACATGGGGCTTGATAGTAGCTGAGAGTTCTACACCCTAATTCACAGGCAATAGGAAGTAGACTGTGACACTGGACAGAGCTTGAACATAGGGCATCTTAAAGCCCACCCTCATCATGACACACTTCCTCCAAGAAGGCTGCACCTATTCCAACAAAGCCATACCTCCTTATAGTGCCATTCCCTTTGGGGACCATTTCCTTTCAAACCACCACAACCATTAAAAAAATAAACTAAAGCTATATCGATTGAGTGATAAGTTCCATAAAGAATTGAGTGGGAGAACCCTATATAAGAAGCATAGATCATTTCAGGAAGGAAAACCAAAGCAAACCCAAAAAATAACAGCAAAAAATAAAAACCTCAGATATGTGCCTCCTCTCCTCATCCACCCATGGATAGGGTTATCTTTGCCTACAAACATCAACACTCAATGATCTCAACTAGTAGCCTTGAAGCATTTGTGAATTTTGGATCACCTGGGCCATTGTTCACAGCAGGCACTTTCAGATGGTCTTGCTCGATCAAACCATATTAATCTGGAAGGAATCCACAGCCTCCTCTTTCCTCTAGAAACAAAAGAAAAACCACTTCTCAAAGCAACACATCTTTTAAGTTCCATTTTACATTTTTTTTTATATTTTTTAAAGTTAAGATATTTTTAAAATATTTAGGTTGGTATATTTTATCAGTATCTCTTTCAATCTCATGTCTCTCAGCAGCTGTTTTTTTTTTTTTTTGTTTTCCAGCAACCAAAAAATTTAAAATCAACACAATACTATATAGTATCCAGGCTCCCTGTGTTTTTCCCATCTTTGCATATTTCTTTTTTATATTACTTTAATGTCTCTTTAACGACTTTGTTTTATTTTTTAATTGAATTTCTTTCTTCCTATAACTGTCTATACCATTCTACCTTCCAAGCCTATGTACATTTTTTTAAATATACCGTGACCCGCTTAGAGATTTCTTTTTTTCTGAATCTGTCTTTACTGTGTATCTTTAATCTTTCACTGATCACTGCTTTAAACTAGTAAATGGGCAGGGCTAGGACCAAAGCCATGGCTTTGGCTGTTGGCTCCACCCTATTTGGTTTCCCAACATGGCAGAGGTACCCAGCAAAGTCATGCTTACCCTCCCCCACCAACTCTGGAGTCCATGCTGCCACCAGGTAGCATATAGCCAGACCACAAACCTTTTTTTGTTTGTATGAATAAAAGCTAAATCCGCCATGCAGTGAGATGTGTGGGTTGGAAACACTTCTGTGTACCACAGTGGGAATTTTCTATGTTGTACTCAAGTCTGACTGTTGTGACATCTGTATATAGCAGCTTCTATGAGAGACACAACTAGGAAGTTGTTTTAGGCTCTGTTTATGTGTTTTTGAACCTCCCACCCCCTTTTAAAGCTTTCTTAGGTCTTATGTAGAAATTCTTGCCCCACGTTAGGAGCCACATGTAGCCAGAGGCTTTTCTGTGCCTGACCTGGTCTCACAGACATTTATAAAATAATCACTCTGAGGCTTAATATCAATTATAATTGTTTGGGTGATGGCTCAGGCTTATTACTGGCTAGCTCTTACATCTAAATTAACCCATCTCTATTAATCTGTGTATCACCATGTGGCCCATGGCTCTGACATCTTTCTCCTCCAAAGGCTGTTGACATCTCTCTTGACTCTGCTTTCTTTCTCCCTGTATATCTGCTTGGTTTTCCCACCTAGCTATATTTTGTTCTACCATAGGCAAAAGAGCTTTAGTCATCAACCAATGAAAGCAACACATATTTGCAGCATAAGGAAGGATATTCCATATCACTGGAAGGCTTATGCCTGGGCAGCTCACTTCATTTATGAAAATGGGGTTTGCAGAAGAGAAGGAAAGGAAGAAGAGAGTTTATAAAATATAAGAGGAAGACAACAAGAAATAAATGGTGCCTACACAATGAATCACTTTTTATACTGTTTTTAAAAATATGTGTGAGAATAACTGTAAAGAAATCTATTTTGGAAAATAGATCCCCATTTCCACCTGTATGAAAAATTGCCTGAGAAGAGCAGTTTATAAGAAAAGTTGGTTTGGGCTCAGGGCTTTGGGCTTGTAGCTGCACAGAATATTACAGAAGGAGTGTATGTGCAATGAAGGTGGCTGCTCATCTCATGGTAGCCAAAAAACTAAGCAATAGTAGGAGGAGGCAGGAGTCTCAAAGGCCTGCCACAAATGACCCAACCTATTTCACTAGGTCACATGTCTTAAGGTTCCATTACCTTCTTTTTTTTTTCAGTTTATCTGTTCCTCTAATAAATTTATTTATTTATTTAAGATTTCTGTCTCTTCCCTGCCACCGCCTCCCATTTCCCTCCCCCTCTCTCCTACAGATGATAAACACCTTTAGTAATGTGGCAGGATACAAGATCAACTCCAAAAAGTCAGTGGCCTTCCTATACACTAAGGATAAGGAAACAGAGAGGGAAATTAGAGAAGCATCACCTTTCACGATAGCCACAAATAGCATAAAATATCTTGGGGTAACTCTGACCAAGGATGTGAAAGATCTATTTGACAAGAACTTTAAGTCTTTGAAGAAAGAAATTGAAGAGGACACCAGAAAATGGAAGGATCTCCCTTGCTCCTGGATTGGGAGGATCAACATAGTAAAAATGGCAATTCTACCAAAAGCAATCTATAGATTCAATGCAATCCCCATCAAAATTCTTCACAGATCTGGAGAAGACAATAATCAACTTTATATGGAAAAATAAAAACCCAGGATAGCCAAAACAATCTTATACAACAAAGGATCGTCTGGAGGCATTACCATACCTGACTTCAAACTCTACTACAGAGCTACAGTATTGAAAACAGCTTGGTATTGGCATAAAAACAGAGAATCGAATAGATGACCCTGACATTAACCCACAAACCCATTACCTTCTAAATGTACAGCTAGTGGCCATTCTTAAAGCTTGGGTCTTTGGGGATCATACAAGATCTAAATAATTCTTTTTTCAAATTTTTTTCTTTTTATAACTAAAATCCTGGTTGATTGAGACTTACAATTAATCTTCTCTCTCAGTTTTAGAATTATAATGATAAGTTTCCACTTAAAATTAATCACCACTGCACTACCCTCCCCAACTGATTCTTGGTTTTGGAGTTGACATTATCCTAGAAGATGTACACCAAGTAGCAAATGATAAACATTTCATTTCCAAGAAGCTTTTATTTAGGGTCAAGGCAGTGAGTACAAGCCAGGTCATCATCAGATCAAGACAGGTTTCTGAGCCTGATGCGCTGGCATCACCTACAAGAGGAACTGAAGACAATACTACTGGCTTTAAGTCTCACTCCAATTCAGGTAGTCAAACCACAGTACAGGACTCATGTCCTACCTCATGGCATTGATATAAAGGTCCCTAGAAGCAGCAAAGAACAGTGATACAGGGCCAATGTCTATTTTCCAGTGATAAAAGACTCCTGATTTTGTTTCCTACTTTGCATTTCTAGAATGGGGTGTCAAGGTAGAAGTGAAGAAACAACTGTTTTATGGATGGAACCCTAAATCAACCATGACCGTTGTGGGAATTCATTCTGTCAATAGTTTTGGGGTACCAGTCTTAAGGCATGGCTTCTTGCCTGTGGATGTGATCTCTTAATTCCAGGGTGGCTGTTACAGCAAACCATTGTTTTGGGTTTTTACAAGATTCCATAGAGATACATTGTGCACTATACAGTAGGAAGCAATTCTAAGAAAATGATGGCCCCTCTCCCCACAGATTTTGTGTTCATGGTTATGGATAATTGTTTTCTGTTGGGGATTGGTTATAAGTTGCAATAGGGTTGGAGTAGAACAATGAAGTTTAGAATAGAGAAAAAGGGAATAGATAGGGTAGGATAATAAGGTATATTAGTGAATCTTCATGTAAACCATTTTAGCAACTATTAGTTTTAGACAATTTACACTGGTATAGATTCTTGTTTATTGATATATATGTAAAATTAGTTTTGTATTCTTATCTAAGATAATTTGTATATTGATACAAATTCAAAATTATATTTGTCATATTGTATATGCTCCTATTTCTGTTTATAATGTTTTGTTACACAAATGTAAAATTGTTTTTGTTATACTATATGTATTTTCTACTTCTGCTTAAGATATTTACATATTGATACAAGTTAAGGAATTTTTGTCATATTGTACTATACATTTCTACCTCTGATCAAGATATTTTTGTATATTGTAACAATTTTGTAGTCATTATCCACATGCTCCACATCTGTTTAAAGATTTCTTTTATAATTTGAAACTTTAGTCTTGAAGCTATATAGGTTATTAAGAATTACAGGTTAATAGTCACCCATGTTTGTCATACATAGAATTGTGTTAGTTAGGTTCTCTAGATGCACAGGGATGTACTCCACATATATAGTTAATCTTGAAACACTTCAAAGACCTACCAAATATGGAATTTAAATGTTTCAATAATTTAGACTTCTGTTGACATCAGAAACAACAGCTCATGGCAGCATTGATCTACTCCCAAGAGAATGATGGGCACCAAAGAAACTCTATATGGAGCTTGTTTTATTTTTGGAAAACTGGCCTATTGGGCAAAGAACTGCCCTTGCCTTGACTGCTGACAGTCAGCATGCTGACCAATCTGGAAAAACAGGATACAAGGGAAAGCAACTGCTGAATCTTGCCCAGACAGGGTAGGACACTCTTTTGAATCTTCCTGCTTCCTAAAATGGTCTTTCAGATATTCTAGGCTTATAACCAAAGTTGGTTGCCCCAAAATTACAGAGAGATTTGGGGTGACTGTCCTGGTAGCCAGCTATTTCTGTCATTTCTTGCATCTTTTGCAAGTTGCTCGCTTATACTTACTGCTTACTTGGGTAATACTATTTTCTTCTTAGGTCTTTGATGGGGTTGAAGACTAAATAGTCAGATTTACTATTTTCTCATACCTTAGCTAAGGCATTTTAAGTACAAGACTCAGAATCCTCAGGATGTAACAGCTTTTGGAATAATCTCTGTTATTTGTCAGTTACCTATAGCCTAGAAATTTAGTATGTATTTCTTGCTTGATGTTGTTTTTATTGGTTGTAGTTCTATTTTTGTATATAGTATTACCCTTTCTTTGTCCTGGACAATACTTGGTAATTGTTCTCATTGTATATAGCTTTATATTAGGTTTAGAACCTTCTTATTTAGACAAAAAGGAGAAATGTTGTGGGAATTAATTCTGCCAATAGCTTTGTCATACTGGCCTTAAGGCATGGCTTCTTGATTGCAGATATGATCTCTTAAAAGGGAAGAGAGAAATGCGTGTTCTTTGGGATGTGACAACTGGATTCAGGTGGTGTGAAGCAGCATGTGGTCAGTTCTCAGCTCCCTTGATCTTGAGTCTATTCTCCCCAGCACTCTTCAATAAATAGATTTAGGTGAACCAAGCATTCCTCCTTATCTGTGGCACCATAGTGAGTAATAGGAAAACCTAGGCTACATAAGACTCCCATCTCAAAAGAAAAGAGAAAAGTAAGAAAGAGAGAATTATGGAAGGGTCTGGGGTCCCTAGATCTCCTTCAAGGACACACCTTCAATGACCAGTCTAAGCCTCACCTCTTAAAGCCTCACCGCTTCTTTGCAAAATCACTGAGCTGATGATCAAACTTTTAACATAAAATTTTGGGGTACATTTCACATCTAAGCTATAGAAAGCAAACTCAGCCAACAATCATGGTTGACCCAGCACGTTCGATCTCTCTTTTCAGTGCCGTCTCAAATTTCTGTGTGTAACTGGACATTTCTTGTCCTGATGTGAGGTCCCAAGTAATTGACTCAGAGGCTGAATATGAATTATAAATGCTTGGCTGATAGCTCAGGTTTGTTACTAGCTAATTCTCATGCTTAAATTAACCCATATTTCTATTTAGGCTTTGCCACGTGGCTCATAGCTTGTTACCTAATTTTTTTTACATGTCCTGCTTGCTCAATGGCTGCCTGTCATCTCCCTGACTCTTCTTCTTCCCATCATTCTCAGCTTGACTTTCTTGCCTACCTTGGTCCTGTTCAACTATTGACCAGTTAGTTTGTTTATTAAACCAATCATAGCGACATAGACATATATTCACACAGTATTCAGAAAGGTTATTTCACAGCACCAGTGTGGTCACACTCTTTGTGGATTGCTTTGTTCTTTTCTAATCCTATAAGAAGAGAAAAGATCATTTGTTTAGCACATCCCTTTCAGTTTTTTTGCTTAAATTACTGAGTCAAACTGATTACACATCATACAAGCTAAGAACATTGTCCAATCCTGTCGGAGGCTTTTTCGAATGACTCCCTGCCCAGGTCCTTCACAGTCCCTTCTAGTGGGCTCATAGGCCCAAATGTTAGCATCGTGTAGGCACCGGACCCCAGGCATTAGCCTGCCTTCTTTGGCTTCTGCTTCTTTTCATGTTTTCCCCAAGTAAAATGGGATATAATTATCAGTTACCATGGATGGTACTCATGGATTATTTTCACTTCCACCAAGAACTTCACAGAATCTCTACTTGTTTTGAGACATCATAAAAAGCAAGAAAGGTTATGGCTTTTGCAAAGTTGACACCAGCTGTTTATAATTGACACAGCACTATGCCCTATTGAGGAAGAATGATTTCTTTCTGATAAAGAGGATAAAATCTCTGGACTTGGGGATCAATGAACATTTTTACTGACCTGCCTAAGGGATCACTCCTAGAAAGGTGAGTTTCCCTTAGGCCATGAGAAAGAGCTGGGCAGAATAATTATCTCTTAGATGAGATAGTGCACTTTTTCTTCCCAGAATTCCCACTGCCTAGCATATTACCTTATTGGGTCATAGTCACGTGACTTTATAACAATGTCTACCATTCTGAATTACTCAGAAAGTTGCGGCTTTTCCTTTTCTTCTTTCTGTCTCTGTTCTAAGCATATCTTCTCTGGTACTTGGTTCCCCTTCCAGCCATGTGGTTCCTTATCAAGCATGTGATCAGCTGACCTCTATGCCAGCTTCATTAAAAGGGCATAAATATATTTTCCCTTCATTTTCTCTATTGTCCTTCATGGGGTAATTCTGAGATCTATAGCAATACTGTCGTGGAGTTTTCCTTTTACATTCTAATAATAGTGCCCTGAAGCTTTCATTTGATTCTGTTCTTAAGTTCTTTTATTAATGAGACTAAAAGTCCCAAGAAGAGAAACCCTGTTTCCCTAATAAGGTTGTATAAACCACAAAAAGACCTGGTGACAGGATGGGCGGGAAGGGTCCCAAAGGAGATGACCGAAGTACTTATTTGTGAAGAAAAAGTCAAATCAGGTGATCACAGTTTTCAGGAGATGAGCAGGTGAACATATAAGGAAGGATCTAGCTTGTCAGCAAATTGGTGGGGAAAACCACAAGCAGCTCAAACTGCATGGAACCCTAATAAAGTTAGAAGGTGAGAAGCACAAGGCCACCATAATGGCTTAGATCCTCCTATCTTAGAGCTGGACTAGCACCCACATGTGAGGAAGTGATGGGAGGTTGAGATGCAGCTACTGAAGATGCTGTATCCATTCACAAAACCACACCTAGCTGCAAGAGAAGCAACTGGACAAATGGGAAGAACTCACGTTCCACCTAAAAATTCAGTTGGTTTTTTAATCAAGAGCCCAAGAAGCAGAAAATCATTGGTATAAGTTCAATGCCCAATCCTTACAAAAATTAACATTTAATTCTTGTTTGTTGACTTCTTTTGTTCGTAGGCTGCCCTAGTAAACACATTGAATGTGAAGAGCAAAGAATCAAAGCACACAAAGATCTTGAAGAAGATGAGGCATGAAGTCCAACAGGACAAATGTGGACTTCAAGAGAGAGGGGTCAAGGCCAACTGAGAATTGTCCTTCCGGGGGTCTAATGTAATAGGAATGTTTTTATAGAGCTGAAGGCAGAGTTTGTAGCCCACTTAAGGCTTATGATTTTATTCAGAAACCAAAACCAAGGTTAGCTAGGATCAACTAACATTCTTGAGGAGATGCTGCTTACACATTGTGGTGAAAGAGCATGGCAGAGTAATCTCAGTGTTACAGTAACATAAGGTAAATACTGAAAGATCCGGTACTACAGGGTTGTTATAGAAACTAGCAAGGAAGTGATACTAATGACCCTTCACTACCATCATCATCAATCACTGTTCGTCGCACCTGTTTATTTATTGAAGGTCTCATTTGCATGTAGCATTTTTAGGTATAAAGTAACGGTGTTTTGTCGCTTCTCTTTCTTGTTCCTTACAAATTCTTTTCAGTTTTTATGCTTAATGTAATGTTTCTCTGTACATATCAAATTGTTTCTAATTTGAGTCCATTCCCTCAAGTGTTATTACCTTTACCTCTGGAGAAAATGCTCCCCCAATTTCCTCATAGATCATTTTATAGTCTCATCGTCTTTTACTTTATTCTCAGAAGGATAATTTTCTTAACAAAATTCTCTTGTTTATATCATTGGAATGTCTCTTTTCTGAACCACATCGCCATCCCCCTTTGTAGTTCAGGACCAAAGCTAAATGTAGAAGTTCAACAGGATGGATAAGGGGAATTAATCTCTTATTTGATAAATTCTTCAAAGGACAGCGGTGGCATCTTCGTTCACATACAGGGTCACAATCAAAGACAGGGAAAGTGAGCATCAGGTTCCTTAATCTCACCTTTTGGAATCCTAGAGCACAGGATATGGTTTCTAATTATCTGTTTGGGATGAGAGATGGCTCCATCAGAGAAGTGTTTTACACGTGAATTTGCATACAAGATTTCAGCATTTGGACCTCGGATAGTCACGTGAAAGAAAGTGTAGTGGTATGCACTGATTGTAATCCCAGCACAGGGAACTTGGGTGGTCAAATGGGAGTCACGTGAAAGGAAGTACAGGGGTATGCACTGTAATCTCAGCACTAGAAGAAGTTAGATCCCTAGTGTTCTTTCTCTAGTCAGCCTTGTTCAAATGATGAACTCCATGTTCAGTGAAAGATGCTAATGTTTCAAAAGACAGAGTAATCGAGGAAGACATCCAACACCAACCTTTGGCCTCCACTGCATACACACAGAGGTATATACCCATGTGCATATACCCTTCCAAAGAAGTCCATGCAACACACACACAGTGCACACACGCACACACATAGTGCACACACACAAAGTTTTGGGTAGTTAATTTGTATTTCTAGCTGTACTTTATTCACCTGAAGCGATTTTTCAAGGGAGACTAGATTCCCCAGCTAATGTAGCCTAGATTAAGATCAAGTAAGATGGTAAAGGGCCTGGGATCCTTGATTTGTGCTTTTTGAATATCTCTTTATCGTACTGTAAGTTTAAAACCCATTCTGAAACTTGACAACTTTTCCCTTTAGAAAAACACTAAAGGTTAATCATTGCCTTTCAATGTTCATATAAAATTCAACCAACAGCACTTGGCTTACACTGGGGACAGTAACAGCATTGGTTTTCATCTAGGTTAAATTAGCCTATTTCTCATAGCAGTGGCTCTCTTTTATGATCTTACTTAGCAACAGTATGCAGGAGCTTTCCAGTGTCTTCAGATTCTCACCCTCCTTGTTAGTTTCTGAGTATGTAGGAAAGAATATGTCTTCTGCCATATGTGGAGTGATACCTCATTGGAATTCTTCGAAATGTGTTATTTTATACTTTATGTTTATAATTTGTGTGTATTTGTGTCTGATTGTGTGTGTGTGTGCACGCATGAGTGTGTGTGAGTGTGTGTGTGTGTGTGTGTGTGTGTGTGTGTGTATGGGCACAAAGTTACAGGTGTTTATGGAAGCCAGAGGAGGGCATTTAATCCCCCTGGATATGGTGTTACAGGTGGGTGTGAGCCACACAATGTGGATGCTGAGAAACAAACTCCTATGTTCTCAAGGAGCACGGAGCAGTTTTATAACTGTTGCTTCATCTTTCCCATCCCTCACTGTAGGTATTTTTTGTGAGGATTAATGATAGTGAAGATTGTTTCACATACTTGTTGGCCATTTGCATGCCGCTTCTTCTTCTTCTTTCCCCTCCCCTCTTCAACACAAGGTCTCACTATACAGAGTAGGTTACCTTAGAACTTAGGACTTGGGGTCATTGTCCTGACTGTTGGGATTCTAGGCAGGAGCCACTGGGACCAGTCCTATAGATTGTCTTTCTAGAAAAGCCTGCTCAGCTCTTATCCCGTTTTTTAAATTGGTTGTCAGTTGTTTTCTGTTGAGTTGTAGAAGTTCTTCCATATTTTTGAAATCCATGTCTGATCTGCCATATGGTTTATAAATATTTTCTCCCTTCTTTGCTCTGGTTTCTTTAGCTGTGCAGAAGCTTTTTATTTTCACGTAATATCTATCAGTTGTGTGATTTCGCTGTCATTGCCTGGGATTCTGGGCTCATTTCCAAAGAAACACACCCAGGCCAATGTCATGACACTGTTCCCGCTTTTCTTCCAGATTTTCACAGTTTTAGAGGTTTCTTTTAAGTTTCTAATCCATTTTGAGTCCAGTTTTATTTTTGTGGATGGTGTAAGATGAAACTGTAATGCAATTCTCTGATTGTGGGTTTGCAGTTTTCCCAACACCATTTTTTTTGAAGAGCCCCATTGTGTATTCCTGGAACCCTCACTATGTTGATTGTATATGTATAGAGTAATTTCTGCGTTCTCTCTTCTGTGTTTTTGTTCCTCTATATGCCTGTCTATATTACTCTGCTTTTTAGCTACTCCTATATCAGTCATGAGGAATTTCCAGGACCAATTAAGAAGAACCAAAACGCTTTGCCATCATGTCTGGTGGTGGAATCCATGACTGGGATACGAGTTCCTTTGAGATATTTCCATAAGAGCAGTAACTCAAGATGTCAAGACCATTTTGTATTTGATGCCTAAATTTAAAAATATGAATCGGATTTTGGTTCATTACAAAAAGTAGGAAGCAAGATGTTGGCTTCCATATCAATTTCCGTATCACCACATTGAATAGAAGAGAGGCTATACTAGGGTCCTGCAGCACCGTTGTTCACAAACTCCTGCAGGCAGATGTCTAGACTCTGGGATTTAGGGATGACAAAGGTCACATCTGGGCATCCCTTCAAAGGCAAAGCTGTTTTCCTTCTAGACTTAACAAAAATAGTGATATATGTACATGCATATAAAATATGTATACATATACTTGGTTTTGTATATATATATATATGCATAGACACATCTGTATAATTTGTGTAAATGAGTATATATGCATATAAATAAATATACGTGTGCATATGTGTATATACACACACACACATAAATATCTAAGGTGTTCCCCAGTGTCGCTCTTGATTGGCATCTGGAGACTGACAAAAATCCAAAACAAAACAAGAGAGATAACAATAATCATAGAATTTCTTGCAAAAGAAAGCCCCTGCTTCCATACCATCTGAAACCCTTCATTTGTTCATCGACGGTGATGGTCTCTATTTCACATCCTTGGGTATGTTTTTTAAAGTGCGTTATTTCTTGCACATTTGCAAGCCATAGTCAAGTCCTAGGTGAGGGGATTAGGGTACTGTACTACCTTCTGCTTGGCCAGCAGAGCAAGGTATAGACTGGACCAGAGGTGCGGAGAGAGAAATATCTCTATATGCCTTTGTCTTTAAGAATGTGAAGAATTGCCTTTTTTTTTTTTCTTGCCTGTTTCCTCCAAGGAGAATTTACTGGCCCAAATTTTTTAAAAAGTTTCTTCTACACTCCCATTTGCTGTAAGCGCAATTAGTTGTAGGTACAAAATTTGGAGCAAAGAGGCCTCTCGTGGCCTGTTGTGCCTGCAGTTATCCAACTGTGGCTGCAGTTTTTCAGTGCACAACTGATTGCACCCACGAAAAGAAAAGCTCAACTTTGAAAATGGGTCCCTTTAAGACAGTTGGGGGATTGCATGCCTCTGGTTGGCAAATTGCAATCTTTTAGAAGGGCCCAGCTATCACCAAGACGTGAGCTGCAAGAATGAAATCCAGGTTAGGCATCTCTGGTGGGAGTTGGAGACTTGTGCTTTACCACAGGTGTGCAAGACCTTCCCCCGGTCCTCCCCAGCTTCACCTGGATCTATTCGAAGATAAGCATTTATTGTATTCAGTGTTCCCGACTTCATCTCTTGCCTAATTTAACAGTCATTCTCCAAAAGCCTTGCAGAGAGAAGCTCGGTCACAGTGTCAGTATAACACATTTAACCAACTCTAAATTTGCTTGAAAGAGACAGCTACAGAGATTGACTTTTGCAAAGTGACTCACTCCACCATGCGGCGAAGGCGGCCGTTTGCTCCCAACTGTTATTAACTGTGTCACTGAGTACATAAGATAGGGTTCTGAAGGAATTCCAGTGTGAGTCCACTAATTCAATAATCCAATAACATAAATTCAAGTAATGGATATTAATACTATGTTCAAAACACGCTCCCAACTTTTATATCTCTCTTTCCCTGACAGACAGAGCATGCGTTGTGAGGGACTCTTGATGCAATAATAAAACCCAATTCTCATCTCGAAAAAAGAATAGGAGAGAGAGAATCATTATGGGAGGATGGTAATTTACTTTATACGACCTTCCATTGATTATTTCGTGGCTGCTACACAAATATCACAGGAGCTATTGATCGTAAAACCTACCAAATAGATCTCTAATAGCTTTTACTGGGCAAAAATAATTATGCTTGCACTGTGGTCAAACACACATAAACCAATGTGGAGGTATTAATGTATGGTATTATTACCCATCTGTCGGCAAGGTATGGAGAAGAGCCTTCCCAAGCATACACTATGTCTGGGCACCATGAAAACGCAATATCCGTGCCAACAATTACAGTCAGTTATACTGAAAAACTTGATTACTGTAACTAAAAACTAGACCTCGAAAGCAGGGCCTGCAGTTCTCCTTAATAAAAGTAAAATAATCACGAGGACTCCTAATTGAGCACAGGCTTTGAGGGCACAGAAATTGAATTTCCCTGTGGCGTGTCTGCAGCTGAGTCAAGGGCTTCCCATCCAGTCTTGATCAAGATCAATGATCAGCACCCGTAAAAGGTCAAGGTGCCTATCTGAGAACTGACCATCTATCTCTCAAGCCAAAAGGTACTGCGCAATGCTGAAAGATGCCTCTGCGGGCCATCAGTGGTGGGAAAGTCCAAGGGAAGAGAAATTCCACTTGGGTCAACAGGAAGACTATTCTCTTCATACAGAATGTACAGATCCACTCACGCATGACACACTTCAGAGACACCCCCGAATAAACCATCACCACAAGATGGATTCCAACATACTGGGCTCTCAAACTCTGGGAAAGGTTTCAGATTTTCATCTGTGCGTTCATTTCCATTCCCCTAAAGGCATTATGTAAATAATACTATAAACAGCTTCATCAGTATCAGCATTCAAGAAACCCCGAATCCCCTTCCAAGTTACTTCATTCAGGCATATGAGTGAGTTAGAGAAGACAAAAAGATAATTTGCTCATGCAATGTTGAACTCCTTTATCTACGCTTCAGTGTGGAGGGGTAAATGACCCAGGACACATGGTAGATTCTTATTCCATTAATTCCCATGATATAGATATTTCAGAACTCAATAAGTTCTCCGAGTAGTTTTGTCCTGGCCATGCCATAGACCAACTTCATTAGGTATTTCTTTAAAACCTTCCAGAAGAGTGACAAGGGAAATTTGTCTTGAGGTGCACTCACTTAGAGGGAAACCCTTCTCAGAGGAGGACCCCTGAACTTCCTTTGTACAACTGCTCTCTTTCTATAGGAACAAAGCTCAAACCCCACTGCTCTATTTCTATTTCCTTCGAGCCGCATTGGTTCTAGTTCTAAAAGGGTGGCCAAAGTCTCTCTTACATCTCTCTCTTTTGATGATTCTTAGTTCAGAAGCCAGACAGGGGCAGGGCTTTGAAGGGGGTGTCTACTGTTGTGGATGCTGTCCTTGACGATCTTTCTTAAAGCAAACGTTTCCCAAGGTTTTGCACCCATTTTTCAGCTTGAGACTTAGGTTATGTTTCTGCTTGTGAAAATTGTTGGATCAAATGGAAGGTGTTTCAAAATTTGGACTGAATTGGCTGTGTGTATGGGTTTGTGGGTGTGTATGGGTTTGTGTGTGTGGATGGCGTGGATGCCCGAGGTCAACCATGGTGTCAAGCTTAATCTGTGCCTTCCTTATGTTGGGGGATAGGGTTTTTAATGAACTTGGAGGTCTTTCCATTGAGTGAGACCATCAGTTCTCAGAGATCATCTTGTCTCCATCTCCCTGCACTGGGGTTGCAGGTGCAGGGCCTGTAACTCCTGGCTTTTACCTTGGTGCTGGGAATCCTATACTTAGGGCTTGCTTGCACAGCAAACACTTTATAGATTGGTTCATTTCGTGAATGGTGTCAGATATTGTTCACTTAGCTCTTGGAGTAATGTTGCTTTAAATGTGCAGGGGCCATTCCAAATTCAAACGAGCCTTGCAAACTCTTCTGGGTCAGTGCCAGAAAGAGCAACAGGCCAGAGGTAAACACTGGATTTCCCCAAAACTGTTCTCAGTTACGCTCTCCTCCCAAAGGTAAACATAATCTCCAGTGTTTTACTGAGTATCCCTGGTGAAGGTTTGCGAACGGACCCATGTAAGGCAAGCATACTTCCATGTTCCCGCCTCCTCACCGGCTACCGCTTGGGGTTCAGCACAAATTCAAACCGGTCACCCGAGCCTACCTTTCTGGTTTGGCCTTGGAGAACGCAGTCGCTCACAAGGGCACTACCAACCCGCGAGGCATGGCAAGCAGGGCAGAGGGAAGCTGCGGGCTGTCTCGCAGGTGCTGCCCCACCGGCCATGGGATTGGCGACTGATGTGGCGCTCGGCGGGGAGGAGGATGGATGATGGATGGTCTGTCTGCCCGCCAGGGTCCCACCAGCGGGGAACCTGCGCATGTAAATAGGAGCACGCTCACAGCACAGCGCAGCTCGGAGCAGGGAGGGCGAGGTGCCCGCACAAAAGGACAGGCCCTGGAATGTTTAGATTTTGAAGATTAGTTTCTATTATATCTTGTGGGAGAAAAGAAAACGCACAACGAGAAAGCCGAGGGAGTCGAGCGCGATGAGCTCACACGATTTCGGACTGCCTGACAAATCATTTCTCCAACAGAATCAGCCAGCTCAACCCAAACTGCAGACAGTTTAAAACTCATATTCGCTCTTAACGGTATTAATGCCCGGTCTGAGTCCGAGAACCACCCTGGTATCAGACCTACACCCTTGCTCATCAAACTCGTACCGGGGCGATGGTAAAGCCACAGAAAATTGATGGAAGGAGAGTAAGTGGGAGGATATATTTCTGATATGCCAGGTAGGATGAAAAATACACCACCACTGGCTATTCAAAGCCAATAAGACCTTTCACAAAGACAGTTATTTTGCATGTTTGGTCGTTTACCTGTTCTAAAGGCATGAGTTATTTCAACGTGTTTTGTTTGTCCTTGTCAAAAGCCGGAAGCCCGTGGTTTTAGCCCCGTTCAGTGGAAGGTGTCCTTTTAAAACTCATTAGGGGTTGAGGCAGATGGATGGCTAGCAGGAGAAGCCATGCCGGGTTCAGCCATTGAAATGGGCCTGCTAGCAAGCCATTGTATCACCTGGTCTCTTGTTTGGCAACTGAAGGACAGGCCCATTCAAGGCAAATATTTCTCCCCGCCAGCCAGGCTGCTAAAGGGAATACATTTCATGTCAAGGAAAAGCCCGTCCAGCCTGAGCGTTGATTCCTTCGCCTCTGAGAGTTCAGGAAGGATTGAATTTTTTTTTTTCATGTACAGAGAATGTGTTTTGTCTAAAGGTGTTTTTAAATGTCCAGCATCTCCCTCTGCCCTCAACACCTCCCCCACGAGGGAAGGGAGAGCCCAGTTTGAAACTGATTGACAAGGTGCGTTTTAGCTAACCTGTTTAAGCAGAGACGCTCAAGTATCAATGCGTGCGTTTCTCATTTAAACATCACATTTTCACAATGTAATAGTTACATTTAGGAAGCAGAAATAGTTAAAGAAAGCTATTCATCCTACCCCATCGGGCTCACATAGAACACACAGAAAGGCATATGAAATTAAAGCATGCTTATTTAGTTATTAAATAATACAGTTGAATACAGTGGATTTTCCGAGTGCGTTATCTCAAAAGTACTTCTTAATATTATTAGAAAGTAAATATATCAACCAGTTTCCGTAGCTGCATCATTTTCACGGATTATGTATCTCATGCATTCAACTGCTTCTCTGCTCTCTGATTCCCAGGTTCCCTTTAGGTGTCAGTAAATGAGACAGTAAGAAAGATTTGAAGGAAAACAAATCTGTCCTAAATTATGGATTTAAAAAATTTTTTTTTAAATATAGAGAAAGAGCCAGGCTTTCTGAAACATGCTGATAATCCTTACAATACTTTCCCAGCTATTTTACATACACACACACACACACACACACAGACACACACAACACACCTGGGGAAAGAAAATTATTATAGGCCATTTTTTTTTGCCTTATTGAGGTAAACTTGCCAAATAAATGTAGTACATATTTTATGTTTAGTATTATTGAGGCTTTTAGTGATGATAATATTCAATAACATAGCCAATGGAAATTCTTATCTGATATTCATTTTCTCTGCTTATTAATGAAGGTGCTCATTTATCCGAGAGGTGGCTCAGATGTTTACAGATAAGGTAGAACATAGCCCTTTCACAAATTGCTCTTTCGAGCCGTTAATTTTGAACTAAAGTGGAAGCTACGGTTAAAGTGATTCCAGTCAGCGAGGCAGGAAATCACAACAGAACTAGGCTAAGTTGCAGGCGGGAATTATCTACTGAACTTAGGTTTTCAGCCAGCGTTTTGCTTTCTCTCCAGGGTGGCACATAAAATGATATTCTCATCTGTGAAATTACCCCCCAGAAACTTAAGGTGCTTCACACGGATCGTACGTTCTTATTAGGAAAGCCCGAGTCGTTCATCCCCTCACTAGCTCGCCTTCCAGTCTGAAAATGTGTGTTGTTTTCTTAAGCTGTGAGGCCGGTCGTTTAAAAAATGTCTTTCCTGTGTTCCGGCACCTTCCACAAGTGCACCGGTGCCCAGTAAATAAAGTAGCAGCCCGTGTCCCTTTTAGCAAAAGCCATATATCTGTTCAGACTTGTAATTTGCTCCGTTTATATCCTTTGCCCTTGAACTCTGGTTATTAACGCAATGTTTCTCCAAATGATGCCATATAACTCCGCTCCGAGCACATTCCCGTGTCACCACGCAAACATGGGAAGGGCCAGCGCCGGCAGAGGAGGGGAGAAAAAACTGCTGTGGTGTGCCTCTCTAAGTGGAACAGCTGGAAGACTGACGGCTTATATTCAAATCGCAAGGCTCGAGTCGGATTCTGATGCCTGATACCGTGAGGGCTGCTCAGAAAGCAAATTTCAACAAGGTGGCTTTGATTTTTAACAAAGAAAACTGCCAGGCCACTTCTCTCGAACACCAAACTAAAAAACTCTCAGAAGAGGGAAAGCAAGCCTCCCAGTTGTACGTTTTCAAAACTGATTTAATTATTTAATCCAGTAATTATAAGACGTCAGGGATGGGGGTGTGTTTTTCCTGCACTGTAAAATTCACATTGTATGGGTGATGGACTCCAGACCATATCCCTTTGTTCAAGTCAAGGCAAACACCAATTTATGTTTTAAAGGTGAAGTTTGCCTTATGTGGTAGCTCTTGTTTGAGACAACTGGACGTTGGCTGGGTTTAATAAGTTTTCATACAAAAATAAAATCTACTAATCAGCGTGTGAAATGTTGGACAGGGAACAGGACCAGTCTCCCTTCGGAATATCAGGAAGGCATTGCACCCATTAAACCAAATCATAATTTAGGTAAGAGTGCAGAGGATCCACGCAATCTACTTTGCAATGGAAATTGTTCTTAGATCCTTTGCATCGCACAGAAATTCACACATTTGCAGTGCTGTGCCCCAACAGGAAGCTGTGCCTGTTAGCTGAATTCGAAACATTTTATTGGCTTCAAAAGAATAGTTTCAAGAAAGCTGACATCTCAAAAAAAATCTTTATTTTGACAAAGATCGTTCCTTAAAGTGACTGGACACAGAGAGTCTTTTGTTTACCCTCTCATTTATTGTTAGGAGATACATTTAGAAGAATTTGTATTTAATGTGGCAATCTCCTTTGCTGATCCCTGGAGTACACATAACACACTGCATGCTGAATGGTTTATGGAGACGAAGATAATATTCCATCAGTTGTGGAATTTCAGGTGGAATCGAAGCTAATTCGGAATTTGAGGCACGTGGGTATCTGACTTATGCTTAACCTTGAGAAAGAAGCAGGAACTCCTAGCCCTTCCAGTTGACTGTCCTAGTACTTATTTTTAACATACAACATGATTGGGCGTCCATTTTCATGGCACATGCATATGGGTATTTTTAGTAGAAAAGAAATAGCCCATTGATGTCGGAGAACACCAAATGCAGCACCCAGTGTTTTCTGTCTCAGAAGGGAAATAAATTCTGGGTTTCAATGGAGGTATATCAGGAATACTCGGGAAACACTCTTCTTATGAATACGGGCATGCCCACTTTTACTTCTCTCCCTCTGGCAACAACCTATGTCTGAGCCAAAGAGACACTGCACATTTAATAATTTTCACCAATCTTGTGACTTTCAGTTTGAGCATACCACTTAGATAAAAATATGAAAATATAGAGAATTGAGACACAGATGTCATTTTCAAGGATTCCCAAGCATCTTACGACACCATTGATGAGCAGGTGCCAGAGACTGAAAACTTGGCTGCATCGTTCATCTCAGAAATCAGTCCCCTAAAAGTACTTGGTGAATGCCAGCCTACGTGTGAAATTCAGTTTATAAATGGATGCTCCTGAATAGTTATCATTTTATCGAATTAGACTGAAAGGTAACGGAATTGTAAAGTCTAATATTGATTTCAATTAAAATAGATTTTATGTGTAAATATTTATTTCGTTCATAAAATGATGATGCTATCATGATTTGAAGACTCAGTTTGATGACCCTGGATTCTTTATTATCTTCTACTTTCACTTCTATATAATTGCTAAATTATCCAGGAGACTAAACCTGTGTGTGATATTCAATGTACAGTTTTCTATAATTGAGAAGGGGAGTTATCTTAGTTGACAAAGAACATGTGCCTAATTCTTGATAGAATGAGGGCAGAGCTTATTAAAAATTCTGAGTGACTTGGACTTTGCTGATGCTGCAGATTAACTTTGGATTGTCAACCTTAGCCTACTAATTAAATGCATTTACATACATCTCAGTTTATATAGTTTATATGGTATCATTATACCACCTCTAGTTTCAAAATTTAGTTCCCAAATATGAGGTTATCCCATCCCTGATTGCCGCCCTCTAATTTATCCCACCTCAGTACAATTACTTCTAAAATTTCCTTTGTAGTCTTTCAGGGTTGCCTGGCCTTGTAACAGCAAACTACCTTTCCTCTTAGTATTACAAGTTATTTATTGACTTTCTGGTAAAGGAAATGGACATTTGTCTCTTTTCACCAATTCTGTTTTTTACTTTTTCTGATTCCTTATTTAACACAGTTCTACTATAATTTGTGTTAAATTCATGCATAAATCCTTCTGAGAGCTGGTCTTGGGAGTAAGGCATTATTGCTTTGGTGTTTCCCATTGGTCTGGTGTTGGTAATTTTGTTAAGATGTTTTCTCCTTTTACTTAGCTCTCTAGATAGTTGTCACCAGGTTGTCACTAAATTTCCTGCTGATCTTGGGATCTGAGACTCCCATGGTCTTTGTTATCATGTTATTGCTTTCAAAGACTTATTTCCTTTGACGGGCACACATTTGCTGTGTGGATATGTGCATCACGTTAGCACATGTGCCGACAGAAGCCAGAGGCTTCAGATCCTCTGAAGCTGGAGTGTAGGAGGTTGTGAGATGTTTGGTATGGAGTCTAGGAGCCAAATTCAAGCCCTCTGAAAGAGCAGAACATACTCCACTGCTGAGCCATCTTGTTAGCTCCTAGTTACTGAATTAAGACTAGAGTCTTCTGGTTTACCTCCATGAGCACTAGTTACCCTTGACTCCGGGGTATATAGCTGCCATTCCGTGCTCTCCTCCATTCAGAAGCCCATCTTCCACTGGCTCACTCTGGAAATGTACAAATGGCTTGTGGTGTCACTGTGTGTGGTGGTTTAAAAAGAAAATGGCCACCAAAGGGTGTGGCACTATTAGGAGGTGTGGCTTTGTTGGGGAAGTGTGTCACTGAGTGGGTGGGTTTTGAGGCCTTTTTGCTCAAACTTCTCTCAGTGTGAGCCCTGGTCCACTTCCTGTTGCCTTCTGATAAAGATGTAGCCAGTGCTTATGTCTGCCAAGTTATTTATTGACCTTATGCACACTGCCATGCTCCCCACTGTGATGATAATGGACTGAACCTCTGAAACTGTAAGTGAACCACCCCAATTAAATTTTTTTTTGTTATAAGAGTTGCCATGGTCATGGTGTCTCTTCACAGCAATAGAAACCCTAACTAAGATACCGTGTTTCTGTTTTGTAACTAGATTAGCTAACTGGGAATCACTACAGTCAAATGCCAGGGTAGAACCTCTTCTGTATTTTTCAGACCTTTTTTTTTTCCAGTTGGGAAATCAGAATTGATATGAATTCTGTTGTCTTTAGTGCTGTTTCTGTTAAATGTCCTTTCTCTGATATGTCTTCTGTTGAAAGTTGAGCTTTTCGGCTGGAGAGATGGCTCAATGGTTAAGGGTACTAGATGCCCTTCCAAATGATCTGGGTTCAATTCCCAGCACCTATAGGCAGTTCACGACTGGCTGTAACTCCATTTTCCAGGGGACCCGACACATTCACACAGGCATACATGCAGGCAAAACACCAATGCATATAAAACAAATACATTTTAAGAAAGAATAAAAAGTAAGGTGAGCTTTTTAGTAAGTGAAATAGAAGTGTAAAGAAAGCTCTTTTAATATGGTACTGTAGGTTCTTAAATTCCAGCCCATTTTCTTAAATTAATTCTTCAACAACTATACACCTAGTTTTCTGGATAGTTTATTATTATTATGTATTTTAGCTTTCATTTCTTCCCTTTCCATTTCGTTTCTTCTTCTTCTTCTTCTTCTTCTTCTTCTTCTTCTTCTTCTTCTTCTTCTTCTTCTTCTTCTTCTTCTTCTTCTTCCTCCTCCTCCTCCT